>NC_137775.1:191247423-191259923 GCF_963455305.1 Plecotus auritus | reverse complement strand
CACACACACACACTCACACACACAAACACACTCACACACACACACACACACACACGCGCTTGTTTCGGCCAGCTCTGGTGGGGAAACGGAGGCGTCCCCACCCCGGGTCCGGTGGCCAACCGTCTGTCAGACTCCCTTCTGTGGGCAGGGCTGTCCCCGGCTCCCAGGCGCCCAGCTCCTCTCTCCGGGTGGGGCAAGTCCTGATTCCGAGGTGGACACCACGAGCGGAGGGCACCCGCAGGCAGAGGGCACCGTGTGCAGGGTGGCAGGCAGGCCCGGTCTCCGGGGAGCTGCCCTCAGCCCCACATGGAGACCCTGCCCAGTTCACTGGAGCCAGGCGCGTGGCCGCAGGCGTGGGACCCAGTTAGCAGCCGGGTGAGGACAGGGCACAGCCTGGGGGCTGTGTGAAGTGAAGGCAGAGCCCTGGGTGGGGACCCCTGCTGGATCGATGTGTCGGGGCGGGGGCCGTGGGAGGGGAAGTGGGTGAAATGCCACTGAAAGATCAACTGGGTGGCATCGGAGGGATGTGAGCTGGGGAGGGGCCTATGACGTCATCAGAGACCTTTGGCAGTGCAGGCTGAGGCTTTGGGCAGATGGAGGCCACGCTTCTGTGGCTGGGGGGGGCGTCAAATGCCCCCTCGTGACGCACGCTGCAGCCAGTCCCCCTGCCTGGTGCCCTGGGCCCACCCGAACTCATCGCCGGCGCTGCGCCCAGATGGGCCTCCCCTCGTCTCTTTTTCTTTTTTTAATGTTTCTATGGACTTCAGAGAGGAAGGGAGAGGGAGAGAGAGAAACATCCATCAGGAGAGAGCATCATGGGTCAGCTGCCTCCTGCACGCCCCACACTGGGGCCTGACCTGCAACCCAGGCCTGTGCCCTGACCGGGAATCGAACCCTGACCTCCTGGTGCCTAGGCTGATGCTCAGCCCCGAGCCGGCCGGCCGGGCTGGGCTGTGGGTTTTGCGGGTCTTCCCTGCGGAGGCTGAGGGCTGTGAGGGTGTGTCAGTGAGACGACGGGCAGGGGGGAGGGGGTCAATGCGGCCCTGGACAGGACCGAAGGCTCCTGGGTGGCCGGCTGCTCTCTGCCTCACGGGGGCCGCCGCCCGAGGTCGCCCAGCTCAGGGGACCCGCCAGCTGACCCGGGACCTCCCTGCTCCCCACCCGTCTTCTTTCCTGTCCCCTGAGCGCCGCCCCACTGCTTCCACACGACGGTGGACAGACCCTCTGGGGAGGTGGCGGTGGCGGGGACCCCGGATGAGCCTGTGCAATCCCATCCTTGCTTGGGTGGTGGTGGGGGGGCGGAGGGGAGTGAGGCGGAGGCCGCCTGGGTGCCTTCACGCCGCGCTCTCATCCGTCGGAGGGGCCACCAGACGTGCTGGCCTCAGCCACACGACATGGGAGAAGCAGAGAATCGGCAGGGTGCCCGGGGCCCGCGCCCGGCGAGGCCTCGTCCCCGGGGTGTCCCCTTCGCCACCCCGTGTGGGAAAGCACCGGCCACCTGCACCCACGGGCTCTGGCCTCACTGCCGGCAGTAGGACTTCGGGGAAAACGGTTTTCCGATGCGGAACCCCAGGAGCCTGCTTCCGAGGCGGTGGCCTCAGGTTCCCCATCTTTTAAGCAGGAAGAGGCCACCAGCCGCTGGCCATCAGCTCAGTCCCCAGTGGGGGGTATGCCATCAGCCGCTGGCCATCAGCTCAGTCCCCAGTGGGGGGTATGCCATCAGCCGCTGGCCATCAGCTCTGTCACCCAGAGAGCGGGGTGACTCGCCCAGGGTCACACAGAACGTGCTGGGCTGGGGCCGGTCTGTCCGTCTGTCTGTCTGTCCGTCCGTCCCGCTGATCCAGGTGGGACGGCCCCTGGGAGCCCCCTGGCCACTCAGCCACTGGGTGGCGGCAGCTGGGTGGGCAGACGGCTGTTCTTCCGAATCCTCCCGCCCACTGGTGATTTCACGCTGGAGAGCGGGGCCAGGTGGGCGCGTGGGGACCCCGCCGAGCACGGTGCCGACCCCTCCTTATCTGCGGGGCGGGCTGTGCAATGGCTGCGTCCCCAGCTCAAGGCAGAGCACACAGTGGCTTCCCCCAGCGCCTGCGCCACCACCGCTGTCGGGGGTCCTTGTACGCAAGAGCCCTGCGCCCCGGCCTGAGGCTGGGAGGCGGGCGGCCGGCGGGTGGCCGGCCTCAGCTCCTGCGGCGGGCGGCGTCTGGGCCTGGAGCTCTGCTTCTCCCCGAGCCGCCGCTCTGTACAGGCTGGAGCAGTCAGGTCACCCCGTGCCTCAGTTTCCCTGGGTTGGAAAGGCCCAGTACACGCCCGCTGTCCTTCCTCGTGGGCTAGCACTCACCAGAGGCGAGGCGATGGACCTCGGTCGTCCTCACCCCTCACCTCCGTCTCCTTGTCACAACCTTGGAGCGTGGACAGCCGGGCCGGGCGCTGCCGCCCTGGTCGGGATGGAGGTCCGCGCTGGCTCTGACCCTCCCACGCTCGGTGCCTGCACCTCTCTTTCCTGTCCTTCCCGAAGCCGCTGCTGCCCTCCTGGCTGTGTCAGTTTGCCGGGAGGGATGAGCCGAGCGAGGTTGCCCACCGGGACGAGGCAGGCCCGGGAGCCGCTGCCACTCAGCGCAAAGGCCCCCGAAACACGCACGCTCGGCTCCTTCCGAGCCCCAAGACTGGGAGTGCCCCGCGCCGCTGGCCCAGCCCATTTCCAGGTGGGAAAGCTGAGACCAGCCAGGGAGGCAGGTCCCTGTCATGGGCAGGTTCCCGCCCCGAGGTCCAGTGCCTGCCCCACCCTCCAGGGTCCCCATCCCTCCCAGGGTCCCCGTCCCTCCCAGGGACCCCGTCCCTCCCAGGGTCCCTGTCCCTCCAGGGTCCCCGTCCCTCCCAGGGTCCCCGTCCCTCCCAGGGACCCCATCCCTCCCAGGGTCCCCGTCCCTCCCAGGGTCCCCATCCCTCCCAGGGACCCCATCCCTCCCAGGGTCCCCGTCCCTCCCAGGGTCCCCGTCCCTCCCAGGGTCCCCATCCCTCCCAGGGTCCCTGTCCCTCCAGGGTCCCCATCCCTCCCAGGGTCCCCGTCCCTCCAGGGTCCCCATCCCTCCAGGGTCCCCATCCCTCCCAGGGTCCCTGTCCCTCCCAGGGTCCCCGTCCCTCCCAGGGTCCCCGTCCTTCCCAGGGTCCCCATCCCTCCCAGGGTCCCCATCCCTCCCAGGGTCCCCGTCCCTCCCAGGGTCCCCGTCCCTCCCAGGGTCCCCGTCCCTCCCAGGGTCCCTGTCCCTCCCAGGGTCCCCGTCCCTCCCAGGGTCCCCGTCCTTCCCAGGGTCCCCATCCCTCCCAGGGTCCCCATCCCTCCCAGGGTCCCCGTCCCTCCCAGGGTCCCCGTCCTTCCCAGGGTCCCCATCCCTCCCAGGGTCCCCATCCCTCCCAGGGTCCCCGTCCCTCCCAGGGTCCCCGTCCCTCCCAGGGTCCCCGTCCCTCCCAGGGTCCCCGTCCTTCCCAGGGTCCCCATCCCTCCCAGGGTCCCCATCCCTCCCAGGGTCCCCGTCCCTCCCAGGGTCCCCGTCCCTCCCAGGGTCCCCGTCCCTCCCAGGGTCCCTGTCCCTCCCAGGGTCCCCGTCCCTCCCAGGGTCCCCATCCCTCCCAGGGTCCCTGTCCCTCCCCGCCCGGCCCGCTCTCCTCTCTCCGCTCTCCCTGGTCCATGGCTCCTGCCCAGGCACTGGTGCCCTTCAGGCTGTGTGGGTGCCACACCAGGTCACAAAGCATTTCACGCCTCTGTCCCGGGCGGGCACAGGAGGGAGGTGCACACAGGCCCACCGCCGCCCCGAGAGCTTTCCTGACCGGCCCCTGTCCCCAGAGCCCGGCAGGAGGAGAGGCCAGCCCCGCTGACCACCAGGCAGCAGGCGCAGGGGCCTGGCCAGACGCCCTGGGGTGGCCGAGTCGAGGGGACGGCTGTGTCTGTGAGGTGACCATAGCGAGACTGCACCAGTGCCAGGAGGAATGGAGGGTGGAGGGCCAGAGGGGGCCTGGCTGGGCCTGAGGCCGTGAGGAGGGCTGCTGAGACGGGAGGAGCCGGCTCAGGGGGTGAAGAGGCGGGGAGGGGGGCCTGAGTCCTGCAGGGGGCGCCGATGGCCAGGCAGGCGCTGCAGTGAGGACTGGGCACAGGAAGGCGGTGCTGCCAGGGGCGGGGCCCGAGGAAGCGATGGGCAGGACGGAGGCCGCCTCCTGCTGACGTTCCAGGACCACCCCACGCGGCTCTGACCCCCCACACGGCTCTGACCCACCCACGGGGGCTCTGACCCACACACACGGCTCTGACCCACCCCACGGCTCTGACCCACCCACGGGGGCTCTGACCCACCCACAGGGGCTCTGACCCACCCACAGGGGCTCTGACCCACCCATGCGGCTCTGACCCACCCACGGGGGCTCTGACCCACCCCACGGCTCTGACCCACCCACACGGCTCTGACCCACCCATGCGGCTCTGACCCACCCACGGGGGCTCTGACCCACCCACGGGGGCTCTGACCCCCCACACGGCTCTGACCCACCCATGCGGCTCTGACCCCCCACGCGGCTCTGACCCACCCACGGGGGCTCTGACCCACCCACGGGGGCTCTGACCCACCCACGGGGGCTCTGACCCACCCACGCGGCTCTGACCCACCCACGGGGGCTCTGACCCCCCCACACGGCTCTGACCCACCCCACGGCTCTGACCCCCCCACACGGCTCTGACCCACACACACGGCTCTGACCCACCCCACGGCTCTGACCCACCCACGGGGGCTCTGACCCACCCCACGGCTCTGACCCACCCACGGGGGCTCTGACCCACCCCACGGCTCTGACCCACCCACGGGGGCTCTGACCCACCCCACGGCTCTGACCCACCCACGGGGGCTCTGACCCACCCCACGGCTCTGACCCACCCACGGGGGCTCTGACCCACCCCACGGCTCTGACCCACCCACGGGGGCTCTGACCCACCCCACGGCTCTGACCCACCCACACGGCTCTGACCCACACACACGGCTCTGACCCACCCCACGGCTCTGACCCACCCCACGCGGCTCTGACCCACCCACACGGCTCTGACCCACCCACGGGGGCTCTGACCCACCCACGCGGCTCTGACCCACCCACACGGCTCTGACCCACCCCACGCGGCTCTGACCCACCCCACGCGGCTCTGACCCACCCATGTGGCTCTGACCCACCCACGGGGGCTCTGACCCACCCACGCGGCTCTGACCCACCTACGTGGCTCTGACCCACACACGCGGCTCTGACCCACACACACGGCTCTGACCCACCCCACGGCTCTGACCCCCCACACGGCTCTGACCCCCCACATGGCTCTGACCCACACACACGGGCTCTGACCCACACACACGGCTCTGACCCCCCACACGGCTCTGACCCACACACACATGGCTCTGACCCACCCACGGGGGCTCTGACCCCCCACACGGCTCTGACCCACCCACGCGGGCTCTGACCCCCCACACGGCTCTGACCCCCGACACAGCTCTGACCCAGCGGAGCCGGATCCTCACGTGGGGGGAGGACGGGGCGGGAGGCCTGTGGCCACTGGGCAGCCTCAGACCCCGAGGCCCGGGGCCCATGGAGGTGGCAGCGTGCGGGGGCGGGGAGGGGCACCAGGAGCCGCCGGGCAGTGGGTGCAGGAATTGGGGTCTGCGCCGGGCACCCCCTCCCTGCTCCCGGCGCTGTTATCTCCCCATCAGCGCGCAGGGCCAGGAGGCACAGCGCTGGGCCTCCAACGTGAAACCACATCCGCACCTCGGCTGCCGGCAGGAACCGCCCGGCTGGAGCCCGTCCTTCCCAGCTGCCTCCGCTTCCTGCCAGCGGCCCCCGCTTGGCACCGGCCGGCTCCCGCTCCCTGGCTCCTGCTTCCCACTCCCGGCGGCATAAGCAGCGCCCTCGCCCGCACCCACAGCCAGCAGCGTGCCAGCCCGGCCTCTGTGTGCACAGTGAGGGGCCGGCCCGGCTGCCAGCCCGAGAGCCGTGCTGACCTCCCGTGCACCTGCTCCGCCCAGGGCACTGGGGGGACCTGGGGTCCCGTCTGACTTCACTGAGCTGTCCCCGCCCCCCACCCTCCCATCACTGTGCATCCTCCCCCGCTGCCCGAGGTCTGCCCCGCAGACACCCACGGGGTTAGAGGTCAGGAGTCCCACCTCAGCTCGCAGGGCTGGGTGGGACGCGGGAGACCGCTTCCTAGGAGGTGGCCTCAGTTTCCCCAGCTGTAACACAGGGAACAGCACTGGGTCTGGCAGGGACCACTTTGCCTGGCGCACAGTAGGAGCTGCCGCTGGGGACGGAGGGGGGCGGCGGGGGGCGGCGGGGAGGCCAGAATCTCTCCCGACAGGACAGCATGGGGAGCAAGGAGCGGGCCCAGCAGTGGGGCCACCTCGCCTCCACCCTCCTCGGGGCCTGCGGCCTGTGCCCGAGGGGAAAAGACAGGACTCAGCGTCCTGCGGGTCCCGAGTCGGCGAGGCTGCCCGGGACGCGGGTCGGGCCCAGGTGCCCAGCTGTGTGCGCGGAGTCACGGGTGGTCCTCTCTGCTCGGCCTCCTGGGTCCTCCGGGGGGAACTTGTCCCGCGTCTGAGGCTGTCCCTGCCAGCCCTGCCTCCGCCGCGGGGGCTCCGGGTGGCGCCTCCAAACGGCATCGGTTAGGAGCCGGGATCTGGATTCGAGAGGAGAAGGGGGAAGTGTGAGAGGTGGGCAGGTGTGTGCGCGTGACAGAGGGGGGGGGGAGAGGGGGAGGGAGAGAAGAGCCTGTGACTTCCCTGACAAACTCTCCCGGGGCCTTCGCTTGTAGAAGGGAGCTGGGGTCCTGACCATCAGCCATCCCCGCTGACCCCCAGCCCAGGCCTGCCTCGCCCAGAGCCCTGTGCTCACCTGGCTCAGCCCGTGACCTTCTGAGTGGCACTGAGCAAGCCCCGCCCACTGGGCCCAACCTCCCCTTCTCTGCCCAGAAGCCGGCCTGCCCTCCCTCCACGGCTCCATCCCAGGGACCCAGGCCCGAGCTCCGTCTGGGGGTTTTGCTGTCGGGGGCGGGAGGGGGCTGCCCGCCATCATTTCCTCGTGTCCTGCGACCCTTTAACCTCCATGCGTGTCCCTGGGCAGGTCACGGCTGTCCCAGGCATAGCCCACGAGCGGCCCGCAGGCTGAGCGTGGGAGATTCACACAGCCAGGTCTCCTGGGCCACTCGGGGGGCAGGGGCAGGATCGGCCTCCCCGCTGTCTCCCCTGTGCACCCCTGCAGCCTGCGGGCAGAGGGCGGGCCAGGGGGAGGGGCCACGTCAGGGTCCGCGGGCACCACCCACCCCACGGGGGTCAGGAGCCTCTGGCCATCGTGGGCCCTAACTCGTCCATCGCGGGCTCCCCTCTCGGAGCCCCGTGTTCTGAAGCCACAGAAGGAGGAGGCTCGCGTGGCTCCCGCAGCCGTGGCCGCTCGGACGGAGACCTCGTGTGACCCGCAGGCCAGTCTAAGGGCCTGGGAGGAAATGTTCTGTATGTCCGATTTCTCCCCGAGAACCCGACCCCCCGGCAGCCTGGCATGTCCTGGGTGTGGGCCGGGGATGTGCTTAAAAGGCTCCCAAGCGTGTTGGGGGAACACACCGTCCTGAGCCGAAGCCTCTGTCGGTTAAGACCCGAGTGCAGTGACTCCCCGTGACCCCGCTCCGAAGCGCCGACTCCCCGCTCGGCCCTCGGGTGCTGTGCGTCTCAGGCGACCTGGTGGGCCATGGACTGACACTTAGAGGCGTTCGTCTCCCATGACGATAATGACATAATAACGGCGGCCGCGCCAATCTCCCTGCTCATCGCCCGCTGACCTTAGGGATGAGGTTTAAATGCCCCGAGAGAAAGGGGCCGTGGAAATGATGCAAACCCCGCCTGATTGCGCCGCGCTCCGCGGCGATTTCATTACCTCCCGCTTCCTACCTCTAATGTAATGGCCGCCTTTTCCTGTTGCTCAAGGGCAGCAATTTCCACCTGAGACAACATACTTCTTGCCCGGCCTTTGGTAATCAGGGGCGACTCGCCGATTCCCTTCTCCGTCTGAGTGCGGCCGGCTTCCTCCCTCGCGGCCGGGAAACCTGGGCGCAGGCTCTGCTTGCTCCACAGTCTGTGCACTGTGTCTCACGTGGAGGCAAAGTCGAGTGGTCTTTTTTTAATATATTTTTATTGATGTCAGAGAGGGAGGGGGAGAGAGAGAGAGAGAGAGAGAGAGAGAGAGAGAGAGAGAGAGAGAGAGAGAGAGAGAAACATCAACGATGAGAGAGAATCAGGGATCAGCTGCTTCCTGCACGCCCCACACTGGGGATCCAGCCCACCACCCGGGCCTGTGCCCTGACCGGGGATGGAACCCTGACCTCCTGGTTCCTAAGTGGACGCTCAGCCACGGAGCCAGGCCGGCGGGATTCGGCGTGACCTTTAGATGCTTAGAAGGAACCACTTCTCAGGTTGCCACTTGTCACTCGGCCTCCGGGAAGGGGGGGCCGGAGCCCCCGAGGATCCACGTGGGCCCTAACTCGTCCATCACGGGCTCCCCTCTCGGATCCCGTGTTCTGAGGCCACAGAAGGAGGAGGCTAGCATGGCACCCGCAGCCGTGGCCGCTCGGACGGCGACCTCGTGCGACCGGCAGGCCATTCTAGGGGCCTGGGAGGAAGTTCCTGTCCAGCGGAGCGGCTCACAGGAGGGAACGTGCCTGCCCCGAGAATGAACCGAGCCCATTCAGCACAGAAGCAAGACCCCCTCTCTCCAGGCGGCAGCCCCGTGGGTGGGCGGTGCCCCGCCGTGTCCTGGGGGTGCAGGTCCACGCCGGGTGCGCCGAACCCCGGGCCCAGGAAGAACAGGTGTGGGGGCTGCAGTCCCTGGACCACAGCTGAGAGCGTGCGCCAGGGCCAAGCCCAGGCCCCAGGGGTGTCCCGCCTGCTGGTGGGGTCCCCCGAGAGGGAGGCCAGAGCCTGGCTGGAAGAGGGGCTCAGGTGGGCGAAGGGAAGGGCCCGTGGGAAGGGAAGGAATCCAGCGAAGGCCCAGGACATCCATGACCTCCATCCTCACGGCAGCCTGGGACGCGGGGAGGGGTCCAGAGACACGGACAGGCGGAGAGGGGCGAAGGGATTCGCCCGCGTTGATGAAGCGGACGAGGGGCAAGCGAAGTAGCCACTGCGGACGAGCCCGCGAAGCTACCACTAGAGCCTGTCACTCAAACCCACAGCCACGGCGCTGGTGTCACCTGGGAGCTCCTTGGAGAGGCAGCCTGAGCCCCCCGCCCCCCGACCTCCGACAGAGTGGGGTGCTCAGGGGTGGGTCTGCCTTCCTGGGGAGCGCCCTGGGGCTCTCCAGGGTCAGGTCTCAGCATCCAAGGCAGGGGTGGAGGTCAGTGGGAAGGGACTGGGGGCCTCCCTCCCCCCATGAGGCCGGTCAGCCATGACGCCCTGAGGCGTGAGCGTGCCAACGTGATAACAAAACACAGAGTGAGTCACGCGCGGGTGGGAGTTCATGAAACCGCGAAGGTCAGGAGGTGGGGCATCGCTGACGGACGTGGGGCTGGTAGCGTTTTGTCCATCTCTCCACCCAACCCTTCGTCAGGACGACTGAGGCCGGAACGTGTTGGGAGGACCCGGGTTTCATCCCACTCGATCGATCTCCTGACCTGCTTGGTGGATGCCCTGTGGCTCTAATCGCGGGAATGCTGGCAGGAGTTAAAGTAATATGCCCGCACACTTAAGCTGAGCCTCTAGGTCAGCTGTGGGCAAACTACGGCCCGCGGGCCGGATCCGGCTGTTCTATCCGGTTCTCTTGCTCTCCCCTCCGCTCCTTGACTTTGAATTTATATTAGTTCACACAAACACTCCATCCATGCTTTTGTTCCGGCCCTCCGGTCCAGTTTAAGAACCCATGGTGGCCCTCGAGTCAAAAAGTTTGCCCACCCCTGCCTAGGTTCAAGTGACCAAAATTCTCATGGCGTGACCATCTGTAGTAGTTGCTATGAGATGGGGCGTCTCCTAATCAAAGCGAGAGAGCAAGACCCCAACGGGTCCAGGCAAGATGGGTTAGAACAAGGACGGGGGGCAACCCGTGAATGGTTGCTTGTTAACTGCCCAATACAAGGGGCTGGGCTGGCGGCCGGCGTGGCTCAGTGGTTGGGTTGAGCGTTGACCTATGAACCAGGTCACGATTCTATTCCCAGTCAGGGCACAGGCCCGGGTTGTGGGCTCGATCCCCAGTGTGGGGCGTGCAGGAGGCAGCCGATCCATGATTCTCTCTCATCATGGATGTTTCTATCTCTTTCTCCCTCTCTCTTCCTCTCTGAAGTCAATAAAAATTTTTTTAAAAAAGGGGTGGGGGTTAGGCGGACATTAGCATTCAAGCCACACGAACAGTTCCCGAAATGATCCTGGGCGTTTCCCCAGGGCCCTCGGGCGTCGGCCACTGTCCTGGGCCCCGGTCACCCCGACGCTGCTGAGGCGGGAGCGGACCCAGCAGCACCGTGGACGCTGTGCGTGCGTGAGAGCCAGGCTGGGGTGCCCGGAGGCGCCGTGTGAGTTGCATCGGATGCACCGGTTTCTGGGAACGGGGTCGCCGTGTGATGCTGGGACAGTGGGTCCTCTCCCACCTGCAGTGTCTGAGGCCTTTCCCTTGACGTGGGCGCCTCCCCGATGCCTGAGCGGTTGAGCCTGGTTTCCCGGAGGCTGTCACCTCACCGCCCTTGGCCTCTCCCACCACCGGCTCAAACTGCAATTAAACAGCCGCCTGCACCCGCCCGCGCAGCCGCACGGGGCTCCTGCTCGGCCCCGGCCTCCGGCGGCCCCTGCGTGTGGCCCACGGCTTTGGGTCCCTCCTCGGTCTCCATCCTCCAACCCCTGGGCTTGAATCTGGCCTTGGAACAACACACACGGTGGCTAGGACCTCGTCTCAGGAAACCCATCTTCCAGATGTTTCCATCCCCCCCGACATCCTGTGTGCTCATGGTCTCTACTTCACCTACCCCTGGGAGCCGGCCACTTCCTGCCACTCTCAGAGCCGGCAGCTTTCCTGGAACCGTGACGGAGACGGGCCCCCCAGACACCCTGTCCAGCCTCCCCCACCCCAGACAGCGCGCTCAGCCCCGTGGCTGCCCCCAGCGCGTCCCCGTCGGCGTGTCCTGCTGGGCAGACCGAGTCCCCTAGGCTCTCCTCTCTGCCTCCCTCCGTGGCTGAGGATGGGGTTCCTTCTGTAAAGCCCACCCCATCTCCAGGTGGAGGGGCCCAGAGGAGCGGCGGAGCGAGGGCGTGAGGAGGCCCGACTTCCTGTGGAGAGCATCTGACACGTCACGGGGAGGAGCTGGGAAGGGGGTGGCGGAGTCTCTCCAGATAGAGGAAGTGGGGCAACAGCAGCAGGGACGGGGCAATGGCCAGCCCAGCAGGAAAAGGAAGGGAGACTGGTGTGTGGGGAGGTGCCCAGATGGAGCTGGAGCGTGGGGAAGGTGTGGCTGCGGGGCACGGAGCTCTCGGGGCCCGGGGGTGGGAGAAGCGGCCAAGGCCCCCTTCCTCCAGCTCTGCACTCGAGTGCCAGCAGTGAGCGTGCACCCGCAGCTTGTGAGACGCCAATTACACATTCAAGGTTAAGATGGCAGAGCTCAGCTCTGTGTCAGAGCCATGATGATGATGGGAAATAAGGAACCAAAGATGAGAGATTGATTTCCAGGTACTAGTGCGTTTTTTAACCCGGTAGAGCAGTGTCTACCACAGACCTAAGCCATCCCGAGCTCTCTGTGAGCCACCTGATCATTCTCATTGAACGTTCAGACGTAAAGTTATGTCTAATCATAGGCACACAGAGAGACACACATGTCTATTAATGCATACGTGTGTGTGTGTGTGTGTGTGTGTGTGTGTGTGTGTGTGTGTGTGTAAAGCACACAGCCTGCTGGGAAGAAATTAAGTGAGTAAGGCCATGTGGTTATATTACAGGGGTGGGCAAACTTTTTGACTCGAGGGCCACAATGGGTTCTTAAACTGGACCGGAGGGCCAGAACAAAAGCATGGATGGAGTGTTTGTGTGAACTAATATAAATTCAAAGTAAAGGAGCGGAGGGGAGAGCAAGAGAACCCTCCGCTCTTTCGGCTCTGCGGGCCTGATAGAACAGCCGAACGGGCCGGATCCGGCCCGCGGGCCGTAGTTTGCCCACGGCTGGGTTACAGTCTCAGAAATGTTGGCAGCTGTAGCATCTTGCTTCTCGCTCCCTGGTTCCAGTGAACGTAGCGACTGGGAAAAGAATCCTGACGTTTCCTGGATTCTGACTTCAGCCGAGCACAGGGTGACAGGCTCGAGGGGCTTTAATAGGCTTTTCGCAGACGGTTCTTTAAACAGAGAGCGACAGAGGGCCGGGGAAGCACCCCTGATCCCGGATTACGGCTTGTCCTGCACGGCTGCAGAGCTTAGCTCTTGCCTCTTTAACCAGCTCGGAAGTTAATTTAAACCTGGGATACGCGGACGGG
>NC_137775.1:191107423-191242423 GCF_963455305.1 Plecotus auritus | reverse complement strand
GTGGGGGGTCAGCATGGAGGGCCCTGGAGGGCCCTGTGCCACGTGACATACGTCAGACAGGAAGACAGACCAGCACCTAATGATTTCACTTACATGTGCAATGAACAAGGTAACCTGAAGAACAAAATGAAATCAGACTCATAGATCCAGAGAACAGACAGCTGTCGGGGGCGAGGGGTGGGGGGGGGGGCGGGGACTGGGTGAAAAAGGTGAAGGGATTAAACAAAAAAATAGGGTAAGGAAGAGGGGGAGGCAGGAGAGACTGAGGGGGGTGAACGGCGATGGAAGGGGACTTGGCCTGGGGTGGTAAACACACTGTACAATATACGGATGAGGTATTTTTAAGATTGCACACTTTAAACCTATAGAGTTCTATCAGCCAGTGTCACCCCCATAAATGCAATAAAAAAGGAAAACCTAGCCAAAACCGGTGTGGCTCAGTGGATAGAGCGTCGGCCTGCGGACTGAAGGGTCCCGGGTTCGATTCCGGTCAAGGGCATGTACCTTGGTTGCGGGCACATCCCCAGCGGGAGGTGTGCAGGAGGCAGCTGATCGATGTTTCTCTCTCATCGATGTTTCTAGCTCTCTATCCCTCTCCCTTCCTCTCTGTAAAAAATCAATAAAATATATTAAAAAAAAAAAAAAAGGGAAAACCTAGCTGGGGGGGACGGAGGGGGCCAGGGCTAGGGCTGGGCATACCCTTGAGCCGCGGGCCGCTCGGCGCACGCTGCCTGACCTCCGCGGGAAGACTGGACAGGCGGCGGGAAGGCACAGGAAAGGCCGGATCGCACACAGCGCCCGAGGCTCCCTCGCCTTCCGCCCCACAGCGAGATGCCCTCGCACCTCCATGCCCAGCGCGGCCTCCCCTTGTTCTCCGAGGAGCCTTCCGGCAGCAGATGGAGCGTTGTGGCTGCGGCCGGCCCCTCTCCGTGCCCCCCAAAGCGCGTGTAGTGGCCAGGACGGCTCCCGCCAAGGCCTGGATTCGGGCTCAGGGCACATCCTCCACCCTGCTCACGGGGACGCCTCCCGGGATGGCCCCTGAGGACCGGCCCCCCCTGTCCTGGCCCAGGGAGGCCCCATCCCGGGTGCCCTGTGGGAGGACCCGGGCTCCTCGCCGGAGTGGGTGGTACGTCCCAGTGTTTCCTGTTGGAGCAAAGGTCCCCACTGGGGTCTCCCCGCAGGAGTGGCTGCGAGCAGACGGCCCCCTGTCACTGCCTGAGGGGGAGTCGGGGTCTGGGCTGCGAGCTGGCACGTCTTAGAATCGGCCCCCTCGTCCCAACCAAAGGCCGCCTTCCCCGCTTCGCTCTTTCCACGATCCATCGGGGGGGCCCCCTTCCCGACTGCTGGTTTCGAGGCGGGAGCGAGGGGCGGCTCCGTGAACCTAGTGGGGACACCGAGGGGCGGGACACGGTGTCCCACTGCCCGTGGGCACTGGAGCAAACAGGGTGCCGCGTCCTGCTGTGTCTGAGACGTGCTCATGGCCGCTCAGACTCTGGCCCAGGCCCCCGGCGTCGGGCCCCGAACCAGGGCCCACACCGTCCTCTCCCCTGGGAGCGTGGCCTGTCCGTGCGCACTGCAGGTGGGAGACCCACTCCAGCAAAGCCCAACGGAGCCCGCCTTGACCGGGGCCCACTGTTGGACACACCCCCCCTTCACCCCCTTCAGGAAGAAAACGGGGACATGACAGGGACAGGCGCCCGTGAGGTCTCCCCGCCCTTCCGCAGGCTCCTCCGAGCCGGCCCCGGGCTGGACTGTCGCTGTCATGATGGCCACAGGGAACTGCATCTTCTCCTGGGTCAGCAGCTCACTGGCATTCCACTGGGTTGTCCTTGGGACGTGGGGAGAGCAGCAGGACCCCCCCCCCCGCCCCCCAGTGAGAAGCACCCCTTTCTCCGGAGCTCTTCCGCAGGACTTGGGGGTTCAGCGGAAGCGAGTCTCGCCCTGGCCGGTGTGGCTCAGTGGATAGAGTGTCAGCCTGCAGACGGAAGGATCCTGGGTTCGATTTCGGCCAAGGCCCCGGTTGCGAGCTTGATCCCTGCTCCTGATCAAGGCACATGCCAGAGGCAACCAACCGCTATTTCTCTCTCTGTGTCCCCTCCCCTCCCTTCCCCTCCCTTCCCCTCTCTTCCCCTCCCTTCCCCTCCCTTCCCCTCTCTTAGCCTCCCTTCCCCTCTCTTCCCCTCTCTTCCCCTCTCCTCCCCTCTCTTCCCATCTCCTCCCCTCCCTTCCCCTACCTTCCCCACTCTTCCCCTCCCTTCCCCTCTCTTCCCATCTCCTCCCCTCCCTTCCCCTCCCTTCCCCTCCCTTCCCCTACCTTCCCCACTCTTCCCCTCCCTTCCCCTCTCTTCCCATCTCCTCCCCTCCCTTCCCCTCTCTTCCCCTCCCTTCCCCTCCCTTCCCCTAGCTTCCCCTCCCTTCCCCTACCTTCCCCACTCTTCCCCTCCCTTCCCCTCTCTTCCCATCTCTTCCCTCCCTTCCCCTCCCTTCCCCTCCCTTCCCCTACCTTCCCCACTCTTCCCCTCCCTTCCCCTCTCTTCCCATCTCCTCCCCTCCCTTCCCCTCCCTTCCCCTCTCCTCCCCTCCTTCCCCTCTCCTCCCCTCCCTTCCCCTCCCTTCCCCTCCCTTCCCCTCCCTTCCCTCCCTTCCCCACTCTTCCCCTCCCTTCCCCTCTCTTCCCATCTCCTCCCCTCCCTTCCCCTCCCTTCCCCTCCCTTCCCCTCCCTTCCCCTCTCTTCCCCTCCCTTCCCCTCCCTTCCCCTAGCTTCCCCTCCCTTCCCCTCTCTTCCCCTCCCTTCCCCTCTCTTCCCATCTCTTCCCCTCCCTTCCCCTCCCTTCCCCTCTCTTCCCCTCCCTTCCCCTCTCTTCCCCTCCCTTCCCCTCCCTTCCCCTCCCTTCCCCTCCCTTCCCCTCCCTTCCCCTCTCTTCTCATCTCCTCCCTTCCCTTCCCCTCCCTTCCCCTCCCTTCCCCTCCCTTCCCCTACCTTCCCCTACCTTCCCCACTCTTCCCCTCCCTTCCCCTCTCTTCCCATCTCCTCCCCTCCCTTCCCCTCCCTTTCCCTCCCTTCCCCTCTCTTCCCCTCCCTTCCTCTCCCTTCCCCTCTCTCCCCCTCCCTTCCCCTCCCTTCCCTTCCCTTCCCCTCCCTTCCCCTCCCTTCCCCTCCCTTCCCCTCCCTTCCCCTCCCTTCCCCTCCCTTCCCCTCCCTTCCCCTCTCTTCCCCTCTCTTCCCCTCTCTTCCACTCTCTCTAACAAATCAATGGAGAAATACCCTCGGGTGAGGATTAACATAAAAAATAAAAATAACAAAGGAAGCCAGTCTCACCCCAAAATGTAAAGATAGCTCTGCCTGGCTCCAGGCACCGCTCTGCCTCCTGGTCCGGCCCTGATCATTCTCTACCTGCCTCCTGCCTCCAGACCTGCTCAATGCGTCCTCCTAGGGAAACCCCACTGCCAGCCGATGGCTGGGCATGTCAGAGGCCAGGCTGCCGAATCCCAAACACAGCACCTCTCAGAGGGACGCCTGCCTCTCACCGAGGGGACATTCCGGAGCGAATCCCCCTGGAAGCTGGCCGTGTCCTAAGAGGGAAGCCTGCAACTAAGGTGACCTGGCCCAGGAGGCGGCGGTGTTGACCGGTGGCCTGGCCCTGGTCTTTCATCAGAACCTACTCAGCACCTTGGCTGTTTCCCTAAAGGCCTCAGGGCACGCCCCGATGGAAACCAGCCGTGCTCTGGGTCAGGACCGGACGGAACAGACACGGTCCCAAAATCACCGGGACGCCCTCCCGGAGCTGCCGGCGGCTGCTGTGCCCGGAAGGCCTCTCGCCTGGACGTGCATTTTCATGATGAAGACCCCGTGTGTGCGCCTGCATCCCTGTCCACAGGCAACCCCAAAATTCTAAAATCCGAGGAAGCACCACTGCTCGGTGGTCAGATTGCTGGGTGTCCCGGCTGGCCCTGCGATTCAGACCGAGTTACAGGAGGACTGTGTTCCAGCATCTTCCTCCCTGCCCCACCCCAGCGTGCTTCCTCGCGGTGAAGGAAACCGGAGCCAGTGTGAGTGGTGGCAGCCGCACGCAGGTGGAGGGAGTGTGGAACCTCACTCACACGGAGGTCCCCTTCCCGCCCCCACGTCGTGTCAATCATCCAGCATCACTTAGGAAACTCATGAGCTCTTGCCAGTGTGCTAAGTGGTTAGAGCATCGGCCCACACATTTGAAGGGTGTGATTCCTGGTCAAGGGCATGTACCTGGGTTGTAGGTTTGATCCCTGGCCCCAGTCAAGGGCAAGTGCTGGAGGCAACCAATCGATGTGTCTCTCTCCCATTGATGTTTTTTTTTCTCTCTTTCTCTCCGTCCCCCCTCCCTTCCTCTTTCTCTAAAGACCAATGTGAAAAATATCCTCAGGTGAGGATAACAAAAAAAAATAAAATAAAATAAAATTCATGAGGAGAAAGGCCCTTTATATACTAACATTTCTGTTCTTTCTCTTGCCACTCAAATAGACTGAGAAAATGCAGGACATCAATAAAAAGATATAAATTACTATTGACAAAAAAACAAATGAAAATTCTGGAGTTGAAAATAATAATCACTGAAATTAAAAATGTTCTAAAAGGGCTTTACAGTGAACTAGAGATGGCGTAAGAAAAATTCAGTAACCATTCAGACAGAGCAATGAAAGTATTCCATTTGAATAACAAAGAAAAGATTAAACAAAAATGAACAAAGCCACAGAGACCTGTGCATAACATAGAGTGTATCAGTGTACAGGTAATGAGAGTCCCAGATGAACAGGAGAGAGAGAAAGGGGTATAATACTTATTTGAAAAAACAGTAGCTAAAAACTTTCTAATTGATTAAAAAGTATTAATCTGTAGATCCGAAAGCTCAATTAATCCCAATTTGGACAAACACTAAGAGTTGCAGACACATCTTAGTTAATTTTTTACTAGATGAAAATGAGATAAAATCTTGAAAACATCAAGAGAAAAAGGATTTTTCCTGCAGAAGAGAGAACAACTCCATTGGTGCTCTCTTCTCATTAGAAACAACGCAGGCGAAAAGGGATGGGAAGCCGCATTTAAGGAGCTAAGAGAAAAAGTGTCAATCAAGAATTATGCATCCAGTAAAACTACCCATCAAAGATGCAAGAGAAATAAAAGCATGCCCAGCTAAACGAAGGCTGAGGGAACGCGTCGGCAGCAGGTCTGCCTGCCAAGAACTCCTGGAAGAAGTCTTTCCAGCCAAAAGCAAGTGGACCAGAAGGAAATGCAAACCCAGAGGATGAGATGTGGGTAAATACCAAACACGCTACAGACATATTTTTCTTACCACTTTCCCTAACATCTTTAAAAGGCATAAGAGAGTGTAAAGCAATACGTTAGGATACCGTACTCTTAAGTAATAACCTACGTAGAAATAACCCATATGACAGCACTAACTCTAAGGAGAAATGAAGAAAAGGAGGTGCAATTGAGCGAAGTTTCTATCCAAAGTAGACTGTGATAAGTTAAATATTATAATCCCTACCACAATCATTAAGAAAATGAAACTCCAAAATGCATTTTAAAAATCAGAACAATTAAAATCCATTTCTCAAAAGAAAAACAAAAAATACGTAAGACAAGGGGAAAGCAAATGTTAAAAACTGGCACCCATCCATCCCTCTGTATCAATAACTACATTCGATATAAATGGATGAGACACGCCAAACGAAAAGTGCAGATTGGCAGACTGGTTAAAAAAGAAAAGAAAAGAAAAAAGAGAGAGACTCAACCATATTAGATTCAGATACACAAATAGGTTGAGATCAAACGGATGAGAAAGGAGATCCAGGCAGACAGTACCCACGAGAGAGACGCAATGTCTGTACCCATAGCACATAAAATGGACTGTAAGAAAAAGGTGTTCTTAGAGACAAGCAGAGACATTGCATAGTGACAACGATCATCGATTTATCGAGAAGATGAAACAATGAGAAATATATATGCGTGTTTAATAACACCAAAAATCTACAAAGCAAAAGGTGACAGAATAGGAGAACTATACATTCCATCAATAATAGGCATTTTAATAATTCTCTTTCAATAGTTGATAGAAGAGCTAATCAGAAAAGTAGCAAGAACATAGAAGACTTGAACAACGTTCCCCACCAGCTTGCCCTGTGACATCTGAGAACCTCTCCGCCAGAGGCATGCTCCATGCTCCAGGCTCAACCAGACCCTGGGCCACAGAACAGCCGACACGTAAAGATTGACGTCATATGAAACACGTTCTCTGACCGCGATGAAATTAAATAAGAAAGCCACTACAAAAACAGATCTTGGGAAAAACCCCGATAATTGGAAATGAAGCAACATCCTCCCTTTAAAAAAAAAAAAAAAAATTTTATTGATGTCAGAGAGGAAGGGAGAGGGAGAGGGAGATAGAAACATCCATGATGAGAGAGAATCACGGACCGGCTGCCTCCTGCACGCCCCCCACTGGGGATCGAGCCACAACCCGGGCCTGTGCCCTGACCGGGAATCGAACCCTGACCCTCCTGGGTCATAGGTCGACCCTCAACCCAACCACTGAGCCACACCGGCCGGGCTCAGCAACACACTTCTAAATAACCAGCGGGTCAACGAAAAACTTAGAAGGGATTAAAAATATTTTACATCGAATGAGATTCAGACGTAGACGTCGACGTGGATGGGCCGGAGTTCAAACAGGGGTCCGGGCATGGACACTGTCACCATCGGTGTGAGAAGAGGTGGGGGTTTCAGATCGATAACGTGAGCCTCCAGCTGACACGCTGGGAGGCGAAGAGCAGAGGAAGCCGCACGCCAGCCCGGAGCACAGCCACCCGCCAATACTGTTCTTGGCATCCCGCACCTGGCCGCACCATCGGACGGAGCCTCGGGGAGGGGCCAGCGTGCTTTTCCTTTAAAGGGCCAGGGAGTACATATTGGGTGTCCCCCAAAAAAAGTACGCGCACACTTGGAATAATTACAAAGGCAGTGTTTACTAAAATGCATTTCATTTTAAAAATTGAGCCGTCGGCTGTTCACGTGCGTGTACGTTTTGGGGGACACCCTGAAGCAGCCGTGGGCAAACTACGGCCCGTGGGCCGGATCCGGCTGTTCTATCCGGTTCTCTTGCTCTCCCCTCCGCTCCTTAACTTTGAATTTATATTCGTTCACACAAACACTCCATCCATGCTTTTGTTCCGGCCCTCCGGTCCAGTTTAAGAACCCATGGTGGCCCTCGAGTCAACAAGTTTGCCCACCCCTGCGCCTGGAGGGCAGGCGTTTTAGCTGTAGGCGCTTTGTAGCAACTCTTCAACCCAGGGTACAGCATGACAGCGGCCCTTGACACGGTTTAAAAATGCAAAGCCACCCTCAGCTCAGAGGCCAGGTAAGTCTGTGGCCGACCGAGCGGCCACCCGCCTGCACACTCGGTGGGTGGCGGGCAGGGTCCGGGGGGGGGGGGGGGGTGCAGGGGAGAGGCGCCCGGTGAGCCACAGGGAGTCCCTCCAGCCAGGGAGCCCAGGAGATGACGGGTGGGGCGAGGGCCCCCTCAGCTCCGGGTGGAAAAGGAGAAGCCGCGGACTGGCCAGAAGTCGCAGTTCCTGGAAATGTGCGCTGGGTGTTGGGGCGGGAGGGAGGGCGGGTCCGAGCACGGAGCTCCCATCTGAACGGCTCCCCTGACACGTGTGGCCCAGCCCAGCGGCCACGGGCCGTGGAGAGAAGTCGGGGAGCCCGCCCGGGACCCCCAGCGAGGCAGGGGAGGAGAGTGGAGAGGCTGGCCGCTCCCCACCTGGGTTTCTTCCCGGACGCAGCCTGGCTCTCCCACCTCCTCGGCGGTTCCTGGAACTTCTCTCTGGGTGTGGATGTGGGGCGATCGGGGAACCACAGCCGGGGTTCTCGGAGCAGCTCTGGTGTTTCCCACCGGAGCCTGGAGCGGCCACCCCGCAGGGTGGGCCCGGCGTCTCAGCCCCACGGGGGTCCTCACACATCGCCCACCTCGGGGCGAGGAGGAGCGGGACAGCGTGGGAGCGAGTGTTCCAGAACAGAGCACACCCAGCAGGGAAGCGCAGTGGTGAGCGTCGTCGACCTGTGACCCAGGAGGTCAGGGTTCGATTCCAGGTCCGAGCCCAGGCCCGGGTGGCGGGCTCCATCCCCAGCGGGGGGCGTGCAGGAGGCAGCCGGTCCGTGATCCTCTCTCACCGTGGACGTTTCTCTCTCCCTCTCCCTTCCTCTCGGAAATCAGTAGAAACATGTTTAAAAAGTACAAAACGTGATAAAATGTTCCAGAAACCGACACACCCCGCGAGCGATGGCTGTGCCCCCAGCCCAGAAGGCTCCCCCGCCCTGCCCCGGGTGCGGCCTGGACGGGCAGGCGGGCAGCTCTGCGCAGAAGGGGTGGGGGTGGGGGTGGGGGAGATCTCTATCTTGGGCGCCCCGAGCATTAGGGCCCCAGTGCTGTCCACCGCCCGCCTCGATGGGCCGGATTGTAACCGTCTGCCTGGCCGTTCTGGGGGTGTCTGCTCCCGGGGGGCTGAGTGTGAAACAGAACCGTCCCCGCTGCTCCCCAGGCCTCGCCGTCCAGGTGGGAAAAACGCCCATAGAACCCGCGGCCCCTCGGGTGCGGGGTCCCGGGCGCCCCGGCGCTGGCACCTGCAGGGGAGGTGAGCGTTGCGGGCTGGACGCCAGCTGGAAAGGGGGGCCCTCGCTGCACCTGGGTAGGAATACCGGGCAGGTCTGGCGGCCTGACCCCCAAGACTTCCTGATTTCTCAGGGGTCAGAAATTCTTTGAAAACAGAAAAAAAGCCACAGTGGTGTCCGCAGGGCGTGAGGGGGGAGGGGGGCGGACCAGGAGGAAGTGTTCAGGCCCACCCCGTCTTCCATCCCTGACGGCCGGCCTCAGAGCCACCTGGGTCCAGTCCCCTGCCCTACCCCGGGGTCTCGGGTTCAAGGCCTTGGAGGGTCTGTCTGTCTGTGCAGAGAGGGTGGTGCCCGTGCCCAGACCCTCCCCTGAGAGACCTCACAGTCCTCACCTGAGAACGATGCAGGGAGACGCCGCCTCCCCAGTTCTTACCCGTTAACCACCAGACGGCCCTGCCAACGCCCACCATCACCCCCACTTCGTAGCCAGGATCTCACATTCTGTGGACGCGCAGAGTTACAGAACCACCGGGACGTTCTCCCACTGGGGCTTTTTTGTAGTGAGGGGAGCGCCCCAAACCAGGTGGGCTGTGGCATCGCTGGCACCTCGGGGCCCACGTGGTGGAGGGCTGAATGGATGGGGAATCCCGCTGGGGCCCTGGTTCCCAGCCTGCCCCCAGGAGGGTGTGGAGGGGGAGGGGAGGGTGGGGGTGTGAGCAGCGGGCACAGTGGGTCCTCTCTCCGCGGAAGAGAGCTCCAGCCTCAGGGAGGCCTCCGGGACCAGCTCCTCAGCGGTGCCTTCCGTAGGCTAATCCGCCCCCGAGCATTCCCAGCCTGTAGTGGTTATTCCCCGTCCAGGCAATGCTGGGAAAGCAGAATGGGAGGGGAGGAGGGGGGGAGGGGGAGGAGAGAAGAAGGATGGGGTGGAGGAAGGGGGAGGATGGGAAGGGGGAGGGGGAGGAGATGGGGGGAGGAGGGGGAGGAGGGGAGTAGGAGGAAGGGGAGGAGGGGGGTAGGAGGAGGGGGAGGAGGTGGGAAGGGGGAGGGAAAGAGGTGGGAAGGGGGAGGAGGAGGAAGTGGGAAGGGGAGGGGGAGGAAGGGGGAGGGGGAGAGGGAGGAGGTGGGAAGGGGGAGGAGGGGGAAAAGGAGAGGGGGAGGAGGGGGAAGGGGAAGGGGGAGGGAGAGGAGGTGGGAAGGAGGAGGAGGAGGAGGGGGGAAGGGGGAGGGTTTTCCTCCTGCCCCTCCTTTTGTGGCTGAGGGAGCCCATGAGTCACCCCTGGGTCCCATTCAGTGAGGTCACCCCCCCCACACACACACAAGCAGGAAGTGAGGGAGGGGCCGGGGACGGGGGGGGGGGGGGGGGAGCACTCTCAGCAGGACTCGCCGCCAGCTCCGAGCTGGCACCTCAGTGAGCACCCTGGTCTCCTGTCTGGTCTGGAAGCTCCGGAAGGAAGGGTCTGACTCCGTCACCAGCACCACCACCCTCACCTACTGAAGGCTTCTCCCCTCAGTGTCCGGCCCCCGCCCCGATGAGGGCCTCCGCTGGGGAAGTCGCTCCCACCACCTGCCCGTGGGGTGTCAGGCCTGGGCCGCGTCCGTCCCTGTGCCCACGGCGGCAGCACTGGCTGTGTCCCGCACACGGAGGCGTCGAGTCTCATCTGGAGACGCTTGGCCGTGGATGGAGCTGGGGGCCCAGGGGCCGTGCTCCCCACACGGCGTGTGTTGAAGGGCACGCTGTGCTGACAGGGGCATCGCCCATTTATCAGGGACCTGTGGGGAGCGATGCCGAGGGCCGGGCGTGGGGACGCTAGGCCGCCCCGTCCTCAGAGGCAGGGCGGGAAGACGGAGGTGCAGTGAGGGCACCAACAGGTCGCCACGTGTGTGATGGGCGTTGGCTTCTGTCATCAGGTCAATGCCGTGTCCCTGCGGAGGACAAAGAGGAGCCGTGTGGGGTCCCGGCGGAGGCGGGTCTTCTTGCTAATCCATCCGACCCAGAAAGAACAGGGTCCTTCCTGTGGGAGTGCCTCCAGGGAGCGCAGGAGGCCACATGAGGGAACAGCCAGAGAGAGGGCCGCTCGGGGAAGGCAGGTGACAGGGCGTGGAGAGGTGGGGACGAGGGAGCGTGGAGAGGTGGGACGAGGGAGCGTGGAGAGGTGGGACGAGGGAGCTTGGAGAGGTGGGGACGAGGGGGTGTGGAGAGGTGGGGACGAGGGGGGTGTGGAGGGGTGGGGACGAGGGGGCGTGGAGAGGTGGGGATGAGGGGATGTGGAGAGGTGGGACGAGGGGGATGTGGAGGGGTGGGGACGAGGAGGGCGTGGAGAGATGGGGACGAGGGGGTGTGGAGAGGTGGGGACGAGGGGGATGTGGAGAGGTGGGACGAGGGGGATGTGGAGGGGTGGGGACGAGGAGGGCGTGGAGAGATGGGGACGACGGGGGTGTGGAGGGGTGGGGACGAGGAGTCGTGGAGAGGTGGGGATGAGGGGATGTGGAGAGGTGGGACGAGGGGGATGTGGAGGGGTGGGGACGAGGAGGGCGTGGAGAGATGGGGACGAGGGGGTGTGGAGAGGTGGGGACGAGGAGTCGTGGAGAGGTGGGGATGAGGGGATGTGGAGAGGTGGGACGAGGGGGATGTGGAGGGGTGGGGACGAGGAGGGCGTGGAGAGATGGGGACGAGGGGGTGTGGAGAGGTGGGGACGAGGGGGATGTGGAGAGGTGGGACGAGGGGGATGTGGAGGGGTGGGGATGAGGGGATGTGGAGAGGTGGGACGAGGGGGATGTGGAGGGGTGGGGACGAGGGGGTGTGGAGAGATGGGGACGAGGGGGTGTGGAGAGGTGGGGACGAGGGGGATGTGGAGAGGTGGGACGAGGGGGATGTGGAGGGGTGGGGACGAGGAGGGCATGGAGAGATGGGGACGACGGGGGTGTGGAGGGGTGGGGACGAGGAGTCGTGGAGAGGTGGGGATGAGGGGATGTGGAGAGGTGGGGACGAGGGGGTGTGGAGGGGTGGGGACGAGGGGGATGTGGAGGGGTGGGGACGAGGGGGATGTGGAGGGGTGGGGACGAGGGGGTGTGGAGAGGTGGGGACGAGGGGGATGTGGAGGGGTGGGGACGAGGGGGATGTGGAGGGGTGGGGACGAGGGGGATGTGGAGGGGTGGGGACGAGGAGGGCGTGGACAGGTGGGGATGAGGGGATGTGGAGAGGTGGGGACGAGGGGGTGTGGAGGGGTGGGGACGAGGGGGTGTGGAGGGGTGGGGACGAGGGGGATGTGGAGGGGTGGGGACGAGGGGGATGTGGAGGGGTGGGGACGAGGGGGCGTGGAGAGGTGGGGACGAGGGGGCGTGGAGAGATGGGGACGAGGGGGCATGGAGAGATGGGGACGAGGGGGTGTGGAGAGATGGGGACGAGGGGGTGTGGAGAGGTGGGGACGAGGGGGCGTGGAGAGGTGGGGACGAGGGGGCGTGGAGAGGTGGGGACGAGGGGGGCGTGGAGGGGTGGGGACGAGGGGGCGTGGAGAGGTGGGGACGAGGGGGATGTGGAGGGGTGGGGACGAGGGGGTGTGGAGAGGTGGGGACGAGGGGGATGTGGAGGGGTGGGGACGAGGGGGATGTGGAGGGGTGGGGACGAGGGGGATGTGGACAGGTGGGGATGAGGGGATGTGGAGGGGTGGGGACGAGGGGGTGTGGAGGGGTGGGGACGAGGGGGATGTGGAGGGGTGGGGACGAGGGGGATGTGGAGGGGTGGGGACGAGGGGGATGTGGAGGGGTGGGGACAAGGGGGCGTGGAGAGGTGGGGACGAGGGGGCGTGGAGAGATGGGGACGAGGGGGCATGGAGAGATGGGGACGAGGGGGTGTGGAGAGATGGGGACGAGGGGGTGTGGAGAGGTGGGGACGAGGGGGCGTGGAGAGGTGGGGACGAGGGGGCGTGGAGAGGTGGGGACGAGGGGGGCGTGGAGGGGTGGGGACGAGGGGGCGTGGAGAGGTGGGGACGAGGGGGATGTGGAGGGGTGGGGACGAGGGGGTGTGGAGAGGTGGGGACGAGGGGGATGTGGAGGGGTGGGGACGAGGGGGATGTGGAGGGGTGGGGACGAGGGGGATGTGGAGGGGTGGGGACGAGGAGGGCGTGGACAGGTGGGGATGAGGGGATGTGGAGAGGTGGGGACGAGGGGGTGTGGAGGGGTGGGGACGAGGGGGTGTGGAGGGGTGGGGACGAGGGGGATGTGGAGGGGTGGGGACGAGGGGGATGTGGAGGGGTGGGGACGAGGGGGCATGGAGAGATGGGGACGAGGGGGTGTGGAGAGATGGGGACGAGGGGGTGTGGAGAGGTGGGGACGAGGGGGCGTGGAGAGGTGGGGACGAGGGGGCGTGGAGAGGTGGGGATGAGGGGGGCGTGGAGGGGTGGGGACGAGGGGGCGTGGAGGGGTGGGGACGAGGGGGTGTGGAGAGGTGGGGACGAGGGGCTGTGGAGGGGTGGGGACGAGGGGGTGTGGACGAGGGGGTGTGGAGAGATGGGGACGAGGGGGTGTGGAGAGGTGGGGACGAGGGGGCGTGGAGAGATGGGGACGAGGGGGTGTGGAGGGGTGGGGACGAGGGGGTGTGGAGGGGTGGGGACGAGGGGGATGTGGAGGGGTGGGGACGAGGGGGATGTAGAGAGGTGGGGACAAGGGGGTGTGGAGGAGTGGGGACGAGGGGGATGTGGAGAGGTGGGGATGAGGGAGGCCATGCCAGATGCAGGCTCGTGACAGTCGGAGGGAGCCCTTCGGACCGGGTTCTGAGCTTAGAATAGGGAACTGGGACGATGCTAAAAGGGCAACCAGTTTTCTAGGAAAGTTAGTCAGGCTCCGTGTGAGCTGAATGAGGAGGGCACAGTCCAGAGGTAGAGAGCGGGAAGGTGGCCAGGGCCCGGATGGGGGGCTGAGGGCCTGGCTGGGGTGGGTCACTCATTCACTCATTCATTCACTCACTCACTCACTCATTCAGTCACTTATTCATTCACTCATTCATTCATTCATTCACTCATTCATTCACTCACTCATTCACTCACTCATTCATTCACTACTCACTCATTCATTCACTCACTCATTCATTCACTCATTCATTCACTCACTCAGTCACTCACTCATTCAGTCACTCACTCACTCATTCAGTCACTCATTCATTCACTCACTCACTCAGTCACTCATTCATTCACTCACTCATTCATTCATTCATTCACTCATTCATTCACTCATTCAGTCATTCACTCACTCACTCAGTCACTCATTCATTCACTCACTCATTCATTCATTCTTTCACTCATTCATTCACTCATTCAGTCATTCACTCACTCACTCAGTCACTCATTCATTCACTCACTCATTCATTCATTCATTCACTCATTCATTCACTCATTCAGTCATTCACTCACTCATTCAGTCACTCATTCATTCACTCACTCACTCAGTCACTCATTCATTCACTCACTCATTCATTCATTCATTCACTCATTCACTCACTCACTCATTCATTCACTCACGCACTAATTCATTCACTCACTCATTCATTCAATCACTCATTCATTCACTCACTCATTCATTCACTCACTCATTCACTCACTCACTCAGTCACTCATTCATTCACTCACTCATTCATTCATTCATTCACTCATTCATTCACTCATTGTCTTGAGCACCCTCTTACACTGCCCTTCTAGATGCTTGAGTCACAACAAAGGAACAAGGCCCATGATGCTTCACCTAACGGCACCTGCGTTCTAGTCGAGGAGACTGACAATTAATAAAAAATAACTTCAGGCCCTGGCCAGGCAGCTCAGGTGGTCAGAGCATCGTCTCATATGCCAAGGTTGGGGTTCCATCCCGGTCAGGGCACCTGGTTGCATCAATATGTGGAACAATAGTCGACGTCTCCCTCTTTCTCTCCCTCGCGCTCTCTCTCTCTCTCTCTCTCTCTCTCAAGTCAATAAAAATAAACAAGGAAGAAGTGACTGCAGGGCCCCGTGGAGGCTGGCCCAGGTGCCCGTGGTGGAGGGAAGGCTCACCAGTGGAGGACACAGCAGCACGACGGCCTGGGGGGAGCACAGGTGAGGGTGGAAGGGTCAAGGCCGGGCCCGGAGGGGCCAGCATCCAGGCAGCAGCCGGCAGGGGCTTTGAGTCTGGGACGGGGACAGCCTGGCGGGCCTTCTGTCAGGAGCGCTCGCTTACGTCCTCCCGCCGCCGCCAGGTGCCACAGACACGCAGGTAGCCACGCCCCGCCCTCTCCACGGCCTCAGCGCGTCCAGTTCATGTGTGTGATGACAGCAGAACCTCAGAGGCGGGGCACATGCCCAGGCGTCTCGGGCGGCTCAGGGCTGCGTTCACGTGGCATTTACATCACTGCCCGGGCACCGAACAAAATGACCCCCACGCCTCCTGGCCTTGCCTGAGGCGGTTCCACAGCTTCCACCTTTGTTTTTTAATTAGACTTTTATTGACTTCAGAGAGGAAGGGAGGAGAGAGAGAGAGAAACATCAATGATGAGAGAATCATGGATCGACTGCCTCCTGCACGCCCACACTGGGGTTCTGGCCCGCAACCCGGCATGTGCCCCTGACTGGGATGGGACCCGGGACCCTTCAGTCTGCAGGCCAGCGCTCTATCCACTGAGCCACACCTGCCAGGGCGGGCTTTCACTCTTTACGCCTCGTGATTTATTGGATCTGTCCCTCCTTTGCTTTTCCAGTACATGGACAGCTTCCCCCCACGGGGAGGGCAGGGCAGGGCAGGGCCAGGGCCAGGGCCAGGCGGGCGCTCTGCAGAGCCCAGGGGTGTGCAGGAAGGGCCAGGAGGGGTGAGAGTGGGTGGGACCTACGGGGCAGGGCCCTCGGGGCTCCTCCCAGCAGGCCTTGCAGCTGCAGGAAGCCACCCACCCCAACAGCAGAAACCACAGGCTGCTGCAGGCTGCCAGCTCTGTGCGCCCTCACACAGGCACGCCCCAGGCGATCTGCATGGCACCCCCTCTTTCCTTTCTCTGCTGGAACCACGGGCGCTGCTCGCTTGGGGCCGTGGGGTTTGGACCACCAGGTCCCCATCCCCGCAGGGCCCGGGCTCTCTCCAGGCTGCATAGGACCAGCCGCCTGCCCTGTTGGGTGTGTGGAGAGCAGGTCCTGTTTATTGGCCTGGCTCTAAGCAGTCAGAGTGTGTGGTTTTTGGTTTGTTTTTTTTTTAAATATATATTTGTATTTGATTTCAGAGAGGAAGGGAGGGGGAGAAGCATCATTGAGGAGAGAGGATCACAGGTCGGCTGCCTCCTGCACGCCCCACACTGGGGATGGAGCCCACAAGCCGGGCCTGTGCCCTTCCAGGAATGGAACCGTGACCCTCTGGTTCATCGGTCGACGCTCAACCACTTCAACCACCGAGCCACGCCGGCCCGGCTCAGGGTGTGTGTTTAGCTGCCCGTCGCTGTCACTGTGGGACACTGTGTTCCGTGGACGAGGACAGGCGACCATGCTGAGCCGCAGCTGAGACCTGCAGACCGCCCCTCCTCTGCTCCTCTGCCCAGAGCCACCTCTTCCCGCCCCCCACCCCTGCCGTCCCTGCTCAGCCCAGGCCCCAGTCACACAGCCGGACCCGCTGCTCCTCCTCCTCCTGCCGCCCCTCTGCTTCCAGCCGCCTGGAGCTGCCCTGCCCAGCGCTCTGGTTCCCGGGGCCTCACCGTCACCCTCCACCTCTGGCCCCAAAGGCTGGAGGCACTGGGGCCGCTGTTTGCCTCCGCCGTCGGGTGGCGCAGTCGGAGCAGGAGGGCCCACACCAGGGCGGCCCTGGGCAAGGTGGGCTCCACAGCCCCCTCGAGGCCCCCGGAGGCTGGGGCCCCCGCTGACCAGCCGCCCACGGCTGGGAGGCCTGGGGCCTCTGCGGGCAGCCCTGGCCTCGGAGGCTCAGGGGGCTCTCGCGGGATCGCATCACCTGCAGACACCAGGTGCCGGGTGCGTGCCGCCCCTGGCAGTGCCCTCGCCGTGGCGCTGGCCACTGCCTCCGCCCACTGAGCCTCCCGCACGCAGGCCCCGCAATTAATGCTCCGGGGCTGGGGCTGGGATTGCGAGACCTTTTACTATCTTAAACGTGTGTTTTGTGTGTGAAGCCGGGTGAAGTGTGCAGCAGGCCTGGGTCCCCACACGGCCGAGGTCCCCCCTGGCCACCTGCCCTGCCCCCAGTGCCACCAGAACCTGCTGCTCCCGCCCCCGAGCTGGGCCCGGGTCTGGGAGCGGGGAGCGGGGAGCATCAGCCGCACCGAGTCCAGCCTGGCCCTGGGGACGCTGAGGGTCTGCAGGTACCCCGTGAGTGTCCCCGCCCTGAGGGACGCGACATCAGGGACCAAGTAAAAAACATTAGGACCAGTGAAGGGAGAGGCGGGAGGAGGAAAAGGTGTTCCCGCTGCCCAAGGCCCTGCCTGACGGACACACGGGGCGGCCAGGGTCCAGGCCCCGCCTGCTGCAGCAACTAGGACTCCCTGAAGCCCCGGGCCGCCGGCATTCTAGGTCCCAGCTCTTCGTAAGGAGCGGGGAGGGCGGGCGTCAACGGGGCAGCACACGGCGAGCTGAGGCTCGGAGGACACGGAGCCCGCCCGCCGTGAGCCAACAGCCCTGGTGACTTGGGGCCAGGCTACCTCCTCCCCAAAGACCAGAGGGATCGTGGCGTCTGAGAGCTGCATTCTCAACCCCGAGTCTAAATGAAGGCTGTGATTTTGCATCTGCAATGATTGGTGCTGGAAATAAGCGAATTTCCCACCCACTGGAAGGAGTTAGAGGACGGCTCTGGCTCACACGCGTCCCAGCAGATAGAGATCAGCCTCCTTTCCTCACCCAGACGCGGGGAAGAGCCAAACTCCCCCGGGGGAGGGCCAGGGCTGGCCACGGCTGCGCAGAGCGGGCCTGGCCTGTGGGAGGCGTGTGCCAAGCGGGGACCGTCAGCACGGCTGTGTCCATCCCGCGGTCCTCCCTGCCGGTCCCCTGCTTGCAATCCTCCCCTCCGGGGACCTTCTGTGTGTGTGCGGGCCTCTGTGTGGCTCTGAGTCACGCAGTGACACCTCTCTGTTCTAGACGTGTAGGTTCCCTGGCCTGGGCACAGCTCCTGGCGTGTCTGAATGGCTTCAGCAGCCTCCTCTGTGGTGACATGTGGTGGCACTGAGTCCACGACCAGTCATGGGGGTGTGGGCCCTGCACAGCCCAGACCAGCTGTGCATCCCGCTCCTGGCCACAGTGGCCCCCTAGGAGACGGGGGCATTTCCTGGGCCCTGTGGGAGGAGGAATTCACTCAGAGCTGGGAGAGTGAACGTTCACCCTTCCTCCACTCGGTGTGACGTAGAGCGCGCGGTCTCCTGGGAGGGCGGGGCTGCTCCCAGGGAGAGCCACCACCTGTGGGGTCCCGGGCGGAGGCTGACACTGGAGAAGGCGGGCCACCAAAATGGGAAGTCACTAATTTCCTTTCTGGGCCACTGGATCCAGCTCTTCCCGCCTCTGCTGTTGACTTTTACGTTTGAGCCGATACGTTTCCAATACGTTTAGGTAAGTTTCAGCTGTTTGTTGAATTTTAAAATTTTACCGGCTCATTAGGTATTCAAATTATCGTTCAGGTTGCATTTTTGTTGTCATGACGTTAACTGTTAGTCCATCTTTCCTTGAGCACGTGGCACACAGTAATTTTATGAGGATCCAGATTAAATCTCCGTCATATTTATGGAAAACATTTCCCTGTTTGTTTTTGTTTTTTTAAAAATATATTTTATTGATATTTTACAGAGAGGAAGGGAGAGGGATAGAGAGCTAGAAACATCGAGGAGAGAGAAACATCGATCAGCTGCCTCCTGCACACCTCCCACTGGGGATGTGCCCGCAACTAAGGTACATGCCCTTGACCAGAATCGAACCCGGGACCCTTCAGTCCGCAGGCCGACGCTCTATCCTCTGAGCCAAACCGGTTTTGGCAACATTTCCCCGTTCGTTTTCCTTTTCATTTTATTTCTATTAAGTGCGTGTTTGGTAGAAGTTTCCTACGTTTATGTTCCATATCGTTTACTTGCTTTCTTCATAATTTGTTATATTGGCTCAAAAATTTGGAGATAGGAAAACTTTCTGATATATACTTTACTTTGCTATTTATTTCAGGGATTGACCTCTATCATTCGTTTTTCTAAGAGTCATGCCTTCGAGTTATTTGTCTATTTTGTCTCTGTGTATTTTCTGCTGTATTCTTTCTTCTTCCATCACACTTCTCAGGGGTCTGTCAGTTGCCCATTAAAGAAACTCGGTTTGAACTGTCATGTGTAGGGCTAGATGACTTAGTAAAAACCTAACAGTGGGAATTGTAACCCAGCCCACCGTTCTTTGGACACAGTTTCTGTAAATGCAGGCTCTGACTAATATGCGGTTTGTAGATAAACAGCATGTTTGTATGAGATTCTAGGAACTGCCCTGGTGGGTTTGGCTCCGTGGTTAGAGGGTCGGCCTGCAGACCAAAGGGCCCCAGGTTCGATTCTGGTCAAGGGCACGTACCTTGGTTGCAGGCTCCTCCCCGGCCCAAGCCCTAGCCGTAGGCATGTGCAGGAGGCAACCAACTGATGTGTTTCTCTCACATCGATGTTTCTATCTTCTCTCTATCTTTCCCTCTCTCTTCCACTCTCTCTAAATGATCAATGGAAAAAAATTCCTTGGGTAAGGATTAACAAAAAAACAAACAAACAAAAGCATCCTAGGAACTAACTTCAGACAATATACACTCCCGGGTCCAGGTTTGCTGACCTTCAACCATGGAACTAGGATGACCAAGACCGGGATGATGCACACCAGCCCATCCTGTGACTGGCTTTGGGGTCCTTGTCGGGACGGGCTGGTCTGTATGTAGAGCACTTTTCAACCCCCCCCCCTTGCTCTCTTTGTTCTGCTTTTCCTCTCCCTCCTTCAGAAACCGCTGCCTGCACAGAGCTGAGATGTGGAGATGGACTTTGTGACAGGAGTCCCCCATCTCCTCAGGTGACCAGCACTTGAATAAACCCCTCTCCTTTTGCACCAGCATCTGTCTCAGGAGTCTGGTCTCTGTGCCGGCAGGCAGCCCGAACCTTGGTTCCAGGTACAAAAAGTTGTTGAGTAGGTCACAGCTGGGAAGGACAGGCTGGCGTGGAGCCAGACGAAGACCACGGTGGTGAAGGCGGGGCATGCCATGTTCTCTGCCTCGCTTCCTCTCTCCTCCAGGATCCTGGTTTTGTCCATGTTTCCAGTGGCAGGTGTTTCTCCACACGGAAGAGGATGTGGGAGTGGAGCTCTGGCCGGACATTTCATAGCTCCATCACCCAAGCCATGACCTTTCTCCAGCTGCCCTCAGGGTGTCCATGGAGGCCCCACCGGCCCCGCCCGGGTCACCTGCTGGCCCCACACGCAGAATCAAATAATAATTGGTATTTCCTCAAGAAGGAAATTCTTAACTCTCAATAGTGAGATGGCTTTAAAACTCCCCACTTTAGCCTCGACCAGCATGGCTCAGTGGTTAGAGCATTGGCCCTCCAACTGAAGGGTCGTGGGTTCAATTCCAGTCAAGGGCATGTACCAGGGTTGTAGTTTTCCCACCTGGGTGGGGGTACGCATGGGAGCCAGCCAATTGACGTGGCTCTTTCACATTGATGTTTCCCCCTCTCTTCTCTCTCTCACTACCCCTCCATCCCTAAAATCAATGGGAAAAGTCTCCTCCCGTGAGGATTAACAAAAAATAAAATAAAAACCAAAAACTCCCCACTTTAAATCTGACCCGAAGCCTCCCGGGAACCTGAAGCAGGTGCAGAGGGACCTCGGAGCCCCCGCTGAGCTCCCAGGGGAGCCTGCCACACCCCCATCCTTCCGGGAATGACCTTGGCCTCCTGCCCGAGGTGAGGGCTGGGCTTGCCCCGAGCTGCGGGGCTGTGGGAGGGCCTGGGGCGCTACAGAACCCCCACATCTGCCGTTCACTCTCGGGAAGAGATTCCCGTCTCGGAGTCTTTGTGAACGGGCCTGGTTGCTCCTTTTATTCGACCCAGTTGTCAAGCTTTGGGGTCCAGCGGTACCCCGTCATTTTGACGGGAGTAGGAGGGCCCGGGACTCAGCATTCTCCAGAGAACGCTGCCTGCCGGTCGCTGTCTGGTTTGCTAACGACCATGCCCCATGCTTCTTCCGGGAGCTGCCCCTCCTCGTGGAGCTGCTCTGCAGGGAGAGCCGAGGCCGCTTTGGAGACGTTTGCTCGCCAAGCCCTCGGCCTCCCCAGGGCAGGGTGGTTGACTTGATTTGCATCGCTGGGCTTCTGAGTTCGCAGCGCTATTAATAGTTCACCCCTCGACTGACCGGGGCTGCGGGGGCGGGGGGGGGAGGGCGCTCGGTTTACGCGTGAGAGCCCCCCCCACACTCTCCCCCCCCCCCCCCCGTTCTGGGCGCACGGCTCTGTGCTCCCGTGGGTTTCACAGGAATGACCATGGTGTGAGGAGCCGGCCGCCTGCGTGCTGAGAATGTGGGGCGTGGGGGGGGCGAGCATGGTCCTGCTGCCCCTGCCCGGGACCCGTGGGGCGTGGGGGGCCGTGCTCACGCCCCCTGCCAGGAGCGGGCTGTGAGGGCGGCCGCGGCCCCCGCAGGTCCCGGTTGCGTGCGGAGCAGGTGATCCCGCCGGAGTCCTCAGCGCGCCCATCAGGTGCCTCTCGTTTTGCTCGCTCCTCGTCCAGGGAGCCTGTGGGAGGGCGGTGGTTCCCAGGGACCTGGCTCTGCAGGGGGGTGGGGGGCTCCCCAACTGCCCAGTCAGGTCAGGGGCGGGGGAGCCACCCCCCAGGAGGGGTTCTGCCCTCACGCGGGACGCAGAGGAGTCTCTGTGGACAGTTCTGTTTAATCCTCACCGGAGGATGATTCTTCCATTGATGTTTAGAGAGTGGAAGGGAGGGAGGAGAGAGAGAGACACATTGATTGGTTGCCTCCCGCACGCGCCCCGACCAAGGCTGGTGATCCAACCTGCAACCAAGGTATGTGCCCTTGACCGAACTCGAACCCACAACCTGCCGTCCTTGGGCCGATGCTCTGAGCACTGAGCACCGGCCAGGGCGACAGTTCCTTCTCCAGTGGGGAGGGAAGAGGGAGGAGTCGTGCCCAAGTGGGGAGAAAGCTGCTGGAACATTCTAGAGACGAAACGGGAAGCAAGTCTCCCCCTTGGACCCGCAGCAGCGGAGCTGCTGACACTAGGGGTGAGTGCGCACAGGGGGGGTGTCCGGCGCTCCCAGGCCAGAGTCCTTTCCAGTCCCTGGCCACCTGCACGCCAGGAGGGTCGCCGCGGGGTGAGCTGGGGGCACCCACAGAGGACGTGGACCCGAGAGTTCAGGACGCGGCCGCACACAGGCCCCGTGGCTCGGCTGCAGGGGCACCGGCGGAGGGAGCGCCGGGAGGGAGCCAGGTGGTTTCGCTGTGGCTCCTTGCTCCTAACCACACGCCTGGGCCAGGTGCGGAAGCGGCCGGCGTGGGGCACAGAGCCAGGGGGGCAGGGGGGACGGGGTGGGGGGAGGCAGGGGGCGGGGGACGGGGAGGGCCCGCTGCCCTGCATCCTGTCTTCACTCCCCCCGCCCCCCCGCCCCCCCGCCCCACGGGGGACGCACACAGGGACGCGCCTGCAGCGGGCGAGCAGAGAGCAGGTGGTGGGAAAGGAAAGGAAAGGAAGTTCCTCCAAACCAGACACACCGAGTCCAAGGCCAGCAGGGCGAGGCCGCTCACTCCTCAGCCTCCTGCTGTGAGCGCTCAGGGAGGCAGCAGCACTGTCTGGAAGGGCTGTGGCTGGACAATGGCCATGCTTCCCCTGGCCGGCCCCTCCTTCAGGAGCCAGGCTTCGCTGGGGCAGGACCAGGAGCTCCGGCCAAGCGCCCCCTCCCCGTCCCCCGAGCAGGAGCCACTGGGACCCCAGTGACCAGGGGCTGCGGGCTCTCCACTCGGCACAGTCCGGGCTCAGGAGCCGTTTCCTGTTGAGGACCGGGCACGGCCGTCCGGGTGCAGGAGTGAGCCCCGTCTGCCTGGGGAGGCAGGGAAGGCTCGCTCGGGGCAGTGCTTGGCCGGTGCCCGTCAGCAGGAGCTGAGGCGTGTGAGATGCGTGCGTTGAGATGCGAGCACACGCGGAGAAGCGCTCCCTCTGGCAGGGGTCCTCAAACTTTTTTTTTTTTTTTAATATATTTTACTGATATTTTACAGAGAGGAAGGGAGAGGGATAGAGAGCTAGAAACATCGATGAGAGAGAAACATCGATCAGCTGCCTCCTGCACACCTCCCACTGGGGATGTGCCCGCAACCAAGGTACATGCCCTTCACCGGAATCGAACCCGGGACCCTCAGTCCGCAGGCCGACGCTCTATCCACTGAGCCAAACCGGTTTCGGCCTCACACTTTTTAAACAGGGGGCCAGTTCCCTGTCCCTCAGACCGTTGGAGGGCCGGACTATAGTTAAAAAAAAAAACTATGAACAAATTCCTATGCGCACTGCGGGCCCGGGACGCGTCGGCTGCTAAGCAGGACAGGCAGCGGCCCCCGGCGGGCCGGATCCATGTCCTCGGCGGGCCGCCTGTGGCCCGCAGGCCGTAGTCTGAGGACGCCTGCATGCGTCCGGAGGTAGCGGTCTGGGGGAAAGGGATGGCGGGAGGGCAGGCTCAGTGTTCAGCTGGCGTTTCCGCGAAGGAGGGGATTGGGTGCCTTCCCAGCCTGAGAGCCTCGTGTCTGCGAGCTGAAGGTTCGAGAACTCCGGCCACACACCGCTGCCGGCCACAGGGGCACAGGCAGCCGGAGGCGGCCCCCCGGCAGGCAGGCGCCCGGCAGCGCAGAGGGGGCGCCACGGTCAGCGGAGGGCCTCACCCAAGCCTGGGCGGGCGGGCGGCCGGGAGGAGGGCAGGTGAGCAGAGACCGTGCCTCTCACCGCACTGGACGGCGCCCGTGGCTCTCGCTCACGCCCTTCCTCTGTGCCTCTGAGTCCGCGGACCCGGCCCTGGAAGGTGGCCTCCGGCTCCGTATCCCACAGCCCGCCCGCCCTCAGGCTGGCTGACCGCAGGGATGGATCGGCCAGAGCTCCTCACCCCTCTGGCCACTGCGCTCCCTCCGTTACTCCGCTCCTTCCGACAGCACAGGCTGCACACAGACCAGACGCTTCCCCGCCGAGCACCCGCTGCGGGAGACGGGGCGGCACTCACTCTTCCCAGCCCAGGGGTGGGCAAACTTTTTGACTCGAGGGCCACCATGGGTTCTTAAACTGGACCGGAGGGCCGGAACAAAAGCATGGATGGAGTGTTTGTGTGAACTGATATAAATTCAAAGGAAAGGAGCGGAGGGGAGAGCAAGAGAACCGGATAGAACAGCCGGATCCGGCCCGCGGGCCGTAGTTTGCCCACGGCTGGCCTAGGCCCAGGCTCAGGGCTTTCGCCTTCGTCTTCGCTGGGGCGGTCAGTCGGGTTTCCCGGCCCCATCTCCTCTCACTCAGAGGCCGTCTAACAGGAGCCGGGAATACACGGGGTCTCCGTCGGGGATTTGGCGACCTCCTTGATAGCGAGTGACGGGTGCCTTGATGCCAGGCACGGATGCCAGGCAGGCTGCCCGGGGCTAAATGGCGTGGACACTGTGCTCTTGGCGCCTGTGGCCCGTCACACACGGGACGTCTTTACTTAAGTGGCCCCTCGGGCCCCTTTCCAATAGCCTGCTAACCAGTCGGGGTCAGTGAGAAAGGACCGCCTTACTCAGCTCTCGGCTGAATGCGGCCTTCTTTCCCTTGAGCTGGTCAGCACCGGAAGGGATGGGCAGGTGCTGGGGAACACCACAGGGGCGGGAGGGCCCCCGCCTGGGCCCCCGCCCAGGCCCACCCAGCTCCTCGACAAGACGGAGGCAGAAGGGCCCCAGGCGGGCCTGCCCGCCCCCTCCCGCTCCAGGGCCCACCCTCTCTCAGGCCCCAGCATCACACTGAAACCCGATTCCTGCCCGGGGCCCGTGTGGCTCAGAGGGTAGAGTGCTGGCCTCAGACTGAAGGGTCCCGGGTTCGATTCCAGTCAAGGGCACATGCCTTGGTTGCAGGTTCCCCAGCCCTGGCCCAGGCCCTGGTCGGGGTGCGAGTAGACGGCCACCAATCGATGTGACACATCGATGTTTCTCTCTGTCTCCTCCCCTCCCTTCCACTCTCTCTAAAAATCAATGGAAAAATAATACCTTCAGAGGGGAATTAACCAAAAACTCAGGAAAGGAACTGCAATTCCCGAAGTTCACGGGAGAAAACAGAACTTGTAGAGTAGCGTGTAAGAAGCGTGCATCAGGGTTGCACGTGGCAGACGGCTCGGTACCAGGAGGGCCCACCCACTGCGGTGAAGTGAGAGACGGGGTCTCCGGTGCCTTGGAACAGCCCGGGCTCAGCATATGATCCGGCCTCACCACCAGCCCCCCTCTCCCGCCCTCCAGGGTGACTCGCTCCCTTCTGACCTCCCGCTGCCTCCTCTTCCTCCCTCTCTCTCCTACGTCCCCCCCACCAAGCCTTCTAGGAGGAGTGAGAAAGCAAGGGGGTGTGTGTGGTTAAACAAAGGTTCTTCTCTCCTGAAAAAAAAAGGAAAAAGGACCAATTGTTAAGATCCCTTTTCGGATTTTATTACACGGGAAAAGCCTCAACAAGGGTAAGGATTAGGTAAAAAAATGATGTATCCGAGTTACGGAATATGAAGAATTTCTTAAAAGAATGAAGTTCGCTTGAAGTTGGAAAATCGCCCTGACATTGTCAATTTTTAAGGGTTCAGTAGGTACGATATTATACACATGTGTGAGGATAAAGGACAATGGTCCCACAGCCACGATCTCATTTGGGAGAACCAATGACTGTCCCGTTCCTGCTCGGGGGGAGACGTTATCCTGGACTTTCAGGTCATTTCCCTGTGTTCTCTGGACAATCTTTTTTTTTTTTTTTTACGTTTAAATTGATTTTTTTTTTTTTAAGAGAGAGAGGAAGGGAGAGTGGGAGAGAGAAACATCAATGTGAGAGCAAATATTGACTGCCTGTCTGCTGCACCCCTCCCCGCCCCACTGGGTATGGAGCCCAACACCTGGCCATGTGTCCTGACCTAAAATCAAATGGGCAACTTTTCTTATTTCTTTTTTTTTTTTTTAACGGATGGAACTGGAGCGCATTATGCTAAGTGAAATACGCCGGTCAGAGAAAGATAAATACCACATGATCTCACTCATTTGTGGACTATAAAGAACATTATACACTGGTGAACAAAAATAGATACAGAGACAGAGATGCATCGAACAGACTGTCAAACTACAGCGGGAAGTCAGAGGAAGGTGGCGGGCCAGGGGGAGGGCGGGGGCGGGTAAGAGATCAACCGAAGGACTTGTATGCATGCATATAAGCATAACCAATGGACGCAAGACAATGGAGGTGGGGGGTGAGGGCATGTGCTGGGGGTAGGGGAGGCCGGGGGGAGGTCAACGGGGGGGAAAAAAGGAGACTTATATACTACTATTTGTAATACGTTAAACAATAAAATTAAAGATAAAATATTTTTTTATTGATTTCAGAGAGGAAGGGAGAGGGGCGGAGAGACAGAAACACCAATGAAGAGAGAGAATCATGGATCAGCTGCCTCCTGTGAGTGCCCCATTGGGGATCGAGCCCAAAAGCCAGGCATGTGCCCTGACTGGGAATCGAACCATAACCATCTCCTGGTTCATAGGTCAATGCTCCACCAACGGAGCCATTCCAGCCAGGCTAGAAAAGTATTCTTACTTTCCAACATTTACAAACGGCATATTATTTGATTTTTTTCTAACTTTGGACTTTTACGTTCTTTGTGGTTTGCTCCGTCCGCTCGACGGGAAGTCCCTGGCATCGATCCGTGCCGGCGTGGAAGGCGGAGTCAGCCGCTCTTACCTGCTGAGCGCCCACCCTGCGCGTGTCACAGGTCCCACTACTCACCTGCCAGGGGCACTTCCGGCGTCTGCAGTTTTGTTATCACACATGGGGCTGCTCTCCGTTATATTCTCGAACATTTCCACGTCTTGCCGTCTCGTGATACGGCAATACGGGATCGGTTTGCATTTACCTAATTCCTGAGGCGTCGAACGTTTTTCATGCGTTCGTAAGTTGTTTACGTACCCTTTGGCAATTGCCTCTCCGACACCCCTGTCAGTGTGCCACTGCTCTGTTATCGACTGTAAAATCTGATTCGTAGGGGTTCTTCATATTATCGGAAAATGAGTAATACGCATTCTGTATATATTCTGGAAATGACTGTTAAAGGTATTTGTGAAGGACTCTTCCACTTTGGAGTTTGTCTTTTCACTCTTTTTTTTATAGACGTTTGCAATCTTTTCCTTTCTAAACTGTGTTTTTGGGTTAAAATTTTCCTTACGGTGACGTCACGAATGTATTTCGCTATGTGTTCTTCTTAAAAAAAGACTTAGTGCTTTATAATTTGGTTTCGAATGATTTGACTTAGGGGACTGGGCTGAGGAAGGGGTTAATCTGTATTATTTTCTTGTGTGCGTGACAAATTATTCTCCAAATGTGACACAGAAAAACCCTTCCTTCTCCATCGTTTGCAATCCTATCCCCAGGGTTACGTTTTCACGCCCATCTGAGTCTATTTCTGGGCTCGGTCTGTCCAGGGGTCCATTTGTCTGTTTCCGCACCAAAACCCAACCATCTTAGCCGGCCAGTCGTTCACACGTCTCGTTAGCCGAGGAGGCTGTGGCCCCTTCGGGCGCAGGCTGCCTTCAGCTGCTCTGAACGCCGCGTGAAAGCTCTTCCACCTGAATGTTGGCATTCTCCTGGCGAGTTCTTCAGAATGAAGGAGGTTTGAGTGGATCGAACTGAACTCCTCCATCTGGAAATCCATCATCGTTAGCATATTGAGTTATTCGATTCATGAACATGGTATACATCTCCACTGAAGACTATGATAGTGGGTGTGTTTACTTTCCTTCTAGTGTGTGTGTGTGTGTGTGTGTGTGTGTGTGTGTGTGTGTTATATATTACTAGAGGCCCGGTGCATGAAATTCGTGCACTGGGGGGAGGGAGTGGGGGAGAGTTGTCCCTCAGCCCAGCCTGCACCCTCTCCAATCTGGGACCCCTGTGGGATCAGGCCTAAATCAGCAGTCGGACATCCCTCTTACAGTCTGGGACTGCTGGCTCCCAACCGCTCGCCTGCCTGCCAGCCTGATCAACCCCTAACCGCTCCCCTGCCAGCCTGATGTCGACGCCTAACTGCTCCCCTGCCGGCCCAATCGCCCCCAACTGCCCTCCCCTACTGGCCCAATCACCCCCAACTGCCCTCCCCTCCGCCCTGGTCACCCCTAACTGCTCTCCCCTGCAGGCCTGGTCCCCCCAAACCTCCCTCCCTCCCCTGCAGGCCCAGTTGCCCCCAACTGCCCTCCCCTGCTGGTCTGGTCCCCCCCCAACTTCCCTCCCTCCCCTGCAGGCCCAGTTGCCCCCAACTACCCTCCCCTGCTGGCCTGGTCGCCCCCAACTGCCCTCCCCTGCCAGCCCATCTTGTGACCACATGGGGGTGGCCATCTTGTGCGAGAGCGTGACCGTCAATTTGCATATTACCCCTTTATTATATAGGATGAGGTTCTTTCTTACTTTACAAGGTTAGAACGATCATACTGATTGTTGCCAGCGACGGACTAACTTGGTAATTCGCTTTGTTAGAGTCTCTTTTGTTTGGTAGAAATAAAACTGTCTGTGTGTTTCTTTGTTTGTCTCTCTCTCTGACTATCCTTTCCTGCACTTTTGTTTCGGATCCTTCGGAAATCGTCGTCCGCTACGTGTCGATTGTAAAGCGCTTGGTTCATGTTTAAAATCCCCCCTCAAAATCCAATCAATCTCAGCAAGAGAACTTAGCCTTTGGAAAGGTATTTGAAGTAAGGAGATATTCTGATAATTTATATCACTTTGCCTCTTCTGTTTGTTCTTCTTTTTTCTTTTATCTTTCTTTTTCCGTGTCTCCTTTTGAGTCCGTGGTGTGCGTGTGTTCCGCCCTAGCAGCGAGGACGTCACTCCTCTTGGCTTAGCGGTCGCCACGGAAGGGCTACCATGCGCACTGCACACGCCACGGAGCGACTATTTTTTACCTCGACCCCGATCGTGCTGAGCGGCCAGCGGCTCAGCACCAGCTCCTACCTCCCGGCTTACATCCTGTCGCCGCCGCAGCCCAATGGCCCCAGGTTCCACCTGGGCCCTCTTGTTCCTGAAGCTGAAGCTCATTTCCAACGTCACCCTCGGCTCTGCCGGGTCCTCCATCGCCAGCTTCGGACGGGATGACCATCGGCCGGGGGGGAGGAGACGGCGTCGGCTGGGCCTTGGCCGGGGGAGGAGGGCCAGGAGTAGTCTCCTCGAACCTTCCCTGCCCACAGGTGCCAAGTGCAGCCCACGTGGCTTGGAGGGGCGCTCAGGAGCTGCGTCTGTCAGCACCTTCTAAGTGTGGGGGCTCCGTCTCCTAAGAAGGTTCTACAGTCACTTTCAGAGAGGGAACTCGGAGCGGAGGCAGGAAGTGGCTGAGGTCACCCGGGAGTCAGTTGGCAGAACCAGAAATAGACTTCAAGCTCCAGGTCTCACTCTCAGCACAGACAGGCAGGATGCTCTGCTCGGATGCCAGGCACAGCGGGGGGAGAAGGAGGCAGAGAGATGGAGAGAGAGGAAGAGGTGGAGAGAGAGATGGGGAGAGAGAGGTGGAGAGGGAGGAAGAGGTGAAGAGAGAGGTGTGTGTGGGAGAGAGAGAGAGAGAGAGAGAGAGAGAGAGAGAGAGAGAGAGAGAGAGAGGTGGAGAGAAAGAAGTGGAGAGAGAGAGAGATGGAGAGAGAGAGGTGGAGAGAGAGATGGAGAGAAAGAGAAAGGTAAAGAAAGAGTAGGGGAGAGAGATAAAGAGAGAGAGAGGGAGAGAGAGGTGGAGAGAGAGGTGGAGAGAGAGAGATGGGGAGAGAGAGAGGTGGAGAGAGAGGTGGAGAGAGAGATGGAGAGAGAGGAAGAGGTGGAGAGAGAGATGGGAGAGAGAGGTGGAGAGGGAGGAAGAGGTGAAGAGAGAGGTGGGGGAGAGAGAGAGAGAGAGAGAGAGAGAGAGAGGTGGAGAGAGAGGTGGAGAGAGAGATGGAGAGAAAGAGAAAGGTGAAGAAAGAGTAGGGGAGAGAGATAAAGAGAGAGAGAGGGAGAGAGAGAGGTGGAGAGAGAGAGAGAGAGAGAGGGAGAGGGAGGGAGAGGGAGGGAGAGAGAGTTCACAAACACCCAGCGCATCTGAAGACCCTCCGTCGAGGGAGGGGTGGGACCGTTCCCATCAGAAGACCCCAGGGCTGGAGCCTCAGCGCCCCCAGCTGCCCACCTGGTCTTGTCATTTCCGCGCCTCAGCCGGAGCCTCTGTGCTGAGTGGGAAACTGTCGGAGACTCCTTCCCTCAGCAGCCGGGCGTCCCAAGGTCGGGCGTGGGGGCAGCGGACGGTGTCCGAGGACCCTGGGGAGCCAAGGCAGAGGTGCGGTTTGCTCTGCCTCAGCTGACATTCATCGTGATTCTGCACTGGAGGCCTGGTGCATGATGTCCGTGCACGGAGAGGGGCCCTGGGCCCAGCCAGCGATCAGGGCCAAGCGGGGGCCTCCTGGCTGCCGGCCGGGGCCTCCCTTCGTTCCGCGCCACCCCCTAGTGGTCAGCGCTCATCATAGTGAGCGAGCAAACTCCCGGTCTCCCTCCCGGTCGAACGCCCGCGGGGACACTTTGCCTATTAGCCTTTTCTACGTCTAGATTAGTGTCAGGTGTGTGGCAGAGTGGGCGGACAGCGTGGGCTTTACCAAGGGCCCCCGATCGTCCGGTGCCGCCTGGCCCCAGGCATGGTGCTGACAACCTCACCGACCACGTTCCCGGGGCAGTGCCTCAGACCAGCCTGCACGCGCTCAGAGGGGCCCCTCCACGTGCCTCCCCCAGCTCTGAGCGGGTCAGGGCCGAGCCGCGGGGAGCAGGCGGTGCTCCGCTCTGGGTCTTTGCAGAGAGACTAGGTTTGAGCTCTCCTTGGCTCTCCCCAGCCCCACCCCCGGGTGGGAAGCCTTCCGCCAGGCGGGCCTGTTGCCGCCCCGCACACGTGTCCCGAGGGGCGGCCCAGGCTCCCCAGGTGGGCAGACGGTTGGAGAGAAGCAGGCGCAAGCCAAGCCGTCCCTTCCGACGGCCGCTCTTTCCCAGAAGTAAGAGGCGACAGAGGAAACACACGTGGATTCTAAATCTGGTCACATTTGCAGAACTTCAGGGTTTCGCTGGGTCAGGACCCGGTAAAAATAGTCTCCGGGTGACTCCGGGCCAGGACAACAGGCGGGAGAGGGGCAGGCGAAGGCGCTGTGAGATTTCACTTTTCCCGGCTTCCTGTTTGGGTTCACTTTGGTCTCTGAATCACCCCTTTCCCCGGCCTCCGAGGCACTGGGGTGAGCTGGCGGGACGACTCAGCGTCCAGGGCCTGGCAACGGGGGCGGGGGGAGGGAGTAGATGTCAAAGGTCCCTTTGCAAAGAATGTCGTGGAGGCGGGCCCCGGGTGACCTGGGAGACAGAGGCGGCCAGACAACTGCGCAGGCAGGACCCGCCCCTCACCGCCTGTGGCCCCGGGCGCAGCCCCCAGGGGAAGACGAGGAGGAACGGAGGCCCTTAGTCATCGGACGCTTTGGCTCTTGGAGGCCAGCCCTGGTGGTGTCATCTGAAAGCGTTGAGACGGCATTCCCGCTCCCGGGCCGGTCCCCGCCCCCCCCTCCCCCCGCTCTGTCAGCACTCTCACGTGCATGGTCCTCGGACCGTCCAGCTGTCCTCACCCGGTCCCATCCTCCCCAGATGGTCCTATGCCAGGCCCGGGTCAGAGCCCCGGTCGGGAACTTGCAGGTTCCTTCCGCACATTATTCCACGGAAGATGGCTGACAAGACCAAGCCACACGATGCTCAGGTCTCAGTGCTCTCTTAACTCAGCCACTGAACTGTCTTCGTCCGTTCAGGCTGCACCGACAAAACACCGTGGACCCGGCAGCTGATAAATAACAAACCTTTCTTTGTCACCGTTCTGGGGGCTGGAAGTCTGAGATCGGGGTGCCCGCAGGATGGGTGAGAACCTCCCTCCCGTCATAGGCTTCTCCTGTGCCTCATGGGGGGGGGGGGCGGGGGGGAAGGGGCAGAGCTCTCGGGGGCTGTCTTATAAGGGCACTCATCCCATCCACGAGGGCCCCACCCTCCTGGCTTACACACCTCCCATAGACCCCACCTCCTAATACCAGCACATTGGGAGTTAGGGTTTCACATGTGAATTTGGGGGGGGGGGGAGACACAAACATGCATTTATAAAGAAGCCCCTGGCCCTAGCCCGTTTGGCTCAGTGGATAGAGCTTTAGCCTGTGGACTGAAGAGTCCCAGGTTTGATTCAGGTCAAGGGCATGTGCCTGGGTTGTGAGCTTGATCCCCGGTAGGGGGTGTGCAGGAGGCAGCCAATCCATGATTCTCTCTCATCATTGATGTTTCTGTCTCTCTCTCTCCCTCTCCCTTCCTCTCTGACATCAATAAAAATATATTTTAAAAAACAAAGGAAGAAAGAAGCCCCTGGCTTCCTCAAGGCTTTCGACATATTTATCTCCTCTTCTTCACAGCAGTCCCCATCCTTACGGGCATCTGAGGTCACGTGTGTCCTCCTCACTCATGTTTCGGGCGCTTGAGTGAAGGCATCTTATCTTAGTTCTCTTCCTATGTCACAGGCGTGGGGCCTGGCCCAGTCACTGGCACATAGCAGCGAACAGGTGACATTAGATGGATGAATAAGTGATGGAGAGAAACAATTAGAAATCGAAGGTCGGGCCTGGCTGATATAGCTCAGGGGTTGAGCGTCGACCTATGACCCAGGAGGTCAGGGTTCGATTCCCGGTCGGGGCATAGGCCTGGGTTGCAGGCTCCATCCCCAGTGTGGGGCATGCAGGAGGCAGCCAATCCATGATTCTCTCTCATCATTGACGTTTTTGTGTCTCTCTCCCTCTCCCTTCCTCTCTGAAATCAATAAAAAAAAATTTTTTTTTTAAAGAGAGCTTGGAGTGCTCACACAAGGCTGGTAGGAATTGTAAATGGTGCAACTGCTGTGTAGAGTGGTTTAGTTAGCAGGCCCTCCATCAGCTAAACAGAATCACCATGTAACTCAGCAGCTGCACCCCTAGCATGTGCCCACAATAACCCAAAACAGGTGTGCAAAGCAAACCTTGTCCACAAATGCTGGTTACAGCCGCTCCACTCAACATGCGCCGGAAGGCAGAAGCCACCCAATGCCGACCGGCCGGCGAATGGGCGAGCGATACCCGGGGAGTGGAGCACTGCTCAGCCGTGAAAGGCACGAGCGGGACGTGCTGAACGCTGCTGAGCTGTCCACTTCGCGTGGGCCGGGATGTGAACGCCCTGCTCTGGGCACTCTCCCCATAATTGCTTCGTGAGGACCCCTTGCATGCGCTCACGCAGATGTGACCTGCACATGCACCCCGCTCGCTCTGTTGAGCTTTGGGGGAGTGTGGGCCTTTGAACCTACAGGCGGTTGCAATTCTTATTTCCAGCTTCGTGTTTCCAACGCGATGAGTCTGTGCTGAGAGCTCAAGGCTTTCCTGTGAGTTTTCCATGCTGTAGGCGTGTGCATAGGCAGTTCTACTTCAGGAACTGGGGTTCCATTGGAGAACTCAGGGCTCTGCTCTGCGTTAAGCTGCTTCTCCATGGAGCAGGGAGTGTCTCCTCCCTCCCCTCCCCCTCATGCCCGAGGGTACCGGTTACTAATGCGGATTTTGTAATCAAAGAAAACCCGGTAATTTCAAGAGAAACATCAAAAGTGCTTTATTCAAAGTGATGTCCATCGCTAGCTACACATTTCCCCATCTTTCAGGTGATTTGTGGATTCCGTCCCAATAGAACTTTTCTTGTTTTGAGGCAAACCATTCAGAGACCCCATTTTCCACTTCTTCGTATGTTTTGAAGTATTGCTCAGAAAGTGCATGTGCCATCGATCGGAACAAGTGGTCATCTGAAGGAGCAAGGTCTGGTGAATACTTCCCAGGCAAGATCTTTTAACGTGTCTTTAACTGGTTTTGAAGTGTGTGATGGTGCATCATCATGAAGCAAAATCACTTTGCCGTGTCTTCTGGCCCATTCTGGTCATTTCACGATCAAAGTGTGGTTCAAATTGATTATTTGTTGTCAGTAGCGATCAGTATTAACGGTTTCACCTGGTTTTAGAAGCTCATAATACACCACACCTTCCCGATCCCACCAAACGCAGAGCATTGTCTTCTTTCCGAAGTGATTTGGCCTTGCAGTCGATGTTGATGACCTGGCTCAACCCATGAGTTTGTGCATTTGGGATTCTCAAAATAAATCCACTTTTCATCGCCAGTCACAATTTGATGTAAAAAAGACTTTCTTTTGTGCAGTTGAAGCAACATTTTACTGATGACTTGTCGGATTTCCATTTGTCTTTCGTTCAGTTGATGTGGCACCCATTTTCCTTCCTTTAAAATCTTTCCCATTGCTTGTAAGCGATCAGAAATTGTTTGCTGAGCAACGTTTAATCTTTCTGCAAGTTGTTTTTGAGTTTGACATGCATCTTCATCCAATAATGCTTGTCATTGTTGGTCTTCAAACTTTTTTTGGTTGACCTGGATGTTCTTTGTCTTTTACATCGAAATCATCACTTTTAAAGCGTTTAAACCAGCGTCCACAAGTATCTTGAGATGGAGCATGTTCACCATAAGCTTCCCAAAGTATACGATAACTTTCAGCAGCACTTTTCTTCAAAATAATGAATTAAAACTTCCCGCAAATGCTCTTTCTTTGGCACGTAATTCGACATTTTTAAGCGTAAAAATATCTATGACTTAACATCTTCAGCAAATCTGACATATGAAGTTTTGAAGCCTGCTGTCAATACAACAAAATAGCATACATATCAGATCGCATATATGTCAACATATGTGTAACTCCATCTACTGAAAAGAATCCGCATTCTTAACCGGTGCACCTAGTGTGTGTGTTAGCGTGGCCAGATCGTACAGCTACCTTTTCCCTGTTCACCTGGCCTCCACACGTGTGTGCCAAATCTTGCGGACCCAGATGGGCGGCAGATGCGTCCCACATGCTTTTGGAGACGTACGCCTGTGTCTTTCTAAACGTGGTCCGTCTGGGTTTGGGTACCAGGGTGCAAATCCCTCATCTTCCCCTTTCCCGGTGAAGGTAATAATTAGGCTACCGATGCCTGCAGCCAGCACTCTGAGACTCATTACTCTCTTGGAGTCAAACGAACTTCCCAAGCAGTCTTTGCTTGTTATGTGTCTTCTTCCTGCTTGTGAAGTAAACAGTGATCACGGGATAGTTTTCAACATAATTCTGAGCCAGCTCATCTTTTTACTAACCCTTTTTTCTGATTATTGAGGCAAACTACTCCTTTAAGCATGGGTGGCTTTATAAGTAATATTACGCATAACCGACAAATGATCATGTGGAACAGCTCACAACAGAAAACTGGCCAGGAGAGAGGAAGCCGCTGCCGAGCCCCCAGGCACCAGCCGTGTTGCCGTTCTGTGGCCAGCCTTCTGCGTGCGCACACGGAGCGGTTGAAGGCCGGCACGTGTCCCGCAACTTGCGTTTCCTCTCGGCCGTGCAGGACGACAAACGTCTCACCTCGGAAAACGGACAAACCTTCTCCGGTTCTACAGCTCCACATGCTCCTGTGTGGGGACCCGGTGCCAGCATCTCTCCTGCGATGAGCCTTGAGATTCTGTTCCATTTTTCTCGAAAAGCCTCATTCTAATGACCATGTTACACACACACACACACACACACACACACACACACACCACATGCGTGTATATACGCAGATGCACACATGTGTGCGCGCGCACACACTTTTTTGAGCGTGTACAAGGTATTCCTCGAAGTTACAAAGTGAATGTTACGCATTTTACCTTTTGCTTCCTGGTGACGGGGGATCCTACACTGTCCTCCTCTACGAATGTCACCCACGAGCCCCAGCTTCTCCCTCCCCTTCACAGCCTTTGAGGGCCGTAAGTAAAACTGCACATCTTGCCATCTATTTTCATTTTCTAACCTCTACTCAGTGCGATATATATATATATATATATATATATATATATTTGCATTCTGTGGTCTTTTGTTAACGGCGTAATGAAGCCCTTTGCCCACTGGTTATTGAGTTATTTCTTTTTATTTTTTATTCATAGGTAAGAGCTCTCTGTATATGAGCAAACGTAACCCCCTTTCACATCCATGGCGAATATTCTCTCGAAGTATCCCCGTATGTCAAGAGTGGTCTTCTTGTCTTTTGTCCTTTCTTTTTAAAACACCACCAGGTGAGGCCTACCCCGATGTGCACAGAGACGGGGCCGGTCACACCACGAGCTCCCACGTGGCCGTCACCCGGCGCGGCGGCAGACCTATCGCCGCCCGGCACCTTCTCGCCACCCCCCCTTCGTGGCCGTTACTTGCTTCTGTTGGGCTGGAGGGGTTAAAGGCCACGCCCATTTCACCCCTAAACACACCGCGAACTGACAAGACATTGGGGCGCGTGACCACGTGCTGTTTTCCCGGCTCATCCTCCCTCACTCACAACAAAACCTACGCCGTGTAACCCCTTCGGGGGGCACAGCTCCACTTCCCCGCGCACCCGTGGGGCCATTCCCTTTGGCCTGTTTTGCCTGTTAAGCCAGAGGCGGTGCCATGGACGTGGCTGTCTCTGGAGCACGGGTCTGCAATCCCGGTCAGACTCTCTTTTCCTACCAAGCGTTTGTGCTCCACGCAGATGCGGCCTGCACACGCACCCCGCTCTCCCTGCTGAGCTTCGGGGGAGTGTGGGCCTTTGAACCTACAGGCGGTTGCAATTCTTATTTCCACTCTGTCGCAGCTCAGTCTTTCCAACGCGATGAGTCTGTGCTGAGAGCTCAAGGCTTTCCTGTGAATTTTCCATGCTGTAGGCATTTACATAGGCATTTGGGGAAGTTATGGGTTTTCCCCAAAGCATTTCCCACTTACCGCACCGCCTCCCTCACAGGCACAGTCAGGATTTCCCCCAGATCGATGCACTTATTTTCGCCCCGGTGAGCTCATCTCCCTGCTCAGGCAGCAGGCAGCCCTTCCCGAGAGTCCTGGTCTTCACCGGTGCCTCTCTCCTTCCACTCGGGCGGACTTTCCCGGGAAAACCCCGCCCCGGGCCACACAGAGCGTCCCCTGTGAGGGCACTGCCCGGGTGGAGCCAGGTGGCTCTTTATCGTCTGCACCATCTGCTTTATTTATGCTTCGGGTCAAGGTAGCTCTTTCGTTCTTCCCTCTCCCTCCCCTGGAGCCCGGCCTTCTAGGTCTGGCCAAGGGGGCCCCGCCGGGGAGGAAGGTGGTGGCTGTGTCCGTGTGTCCTGGGAGTAAAGAAAGGCCGGGTCGCTTTCAGCAGGGTGCGCCCCCCGTGCCTGGGGCCTCGGGGATGACGTGGCCCTGGAAGACAGCGGTCGGGTGGACTTGAGATGGCGGGCCCCGCCCCCCACGGCTGGTCTCAACTCCACGCCATCCACAGGGACAAATGGCCTTTCAAAGCCCAAGTCAAGGCACAGAGCACCGTCCGGAGACATCGCCGCGGTCATCTTGTCCACCACGCTGATGTGGGAAGGCAGACGCCAACGCTTAGGAAGGTCAACGGAACGACGTGGCCAAGGCCGGAGAGAGCAGCAGGAACGGAACCAGGTCTCCTGACTCTCCCTAGGGACCCTCTCCACCTACGAACCAAACCGAACCACACCGCACCGAACCATCCCGACCGCAGACTCTCTCCGTCTACCCAAGCTCTCCCGAAGCTCAGGAGGCCGGTGACGCCTTCCTGAAGCAGCTTCGGTGATGGCCAGAGCCTAACGTCACCTCAGTTTGATGATGGGGTTGACCGCCATCATCATCAAACTACTTCCCGGGGACTCGGATTAGAACTTGCTCAATCTGGAGTCTTGTTGACTCAAGTGTAGACGCTTCATGGTGGACCTCAGGAAGACGGACTTAGAGATGGCCCCGTTGGGTGAGCCGACGTGGGCCGAAGCAGAAGAGGGCAGTGTGCATCTGCTTAAGACGGAAGATAGACCTCGGAAGGGAATATGTCGTGGGCCCCGCTGTCCTTAGAAGGCCCCAGTCCAAAGCTGGGTCCCACCCCACCCTTGACCTGCTCCGGTCCTTAAATTACTTGGCCTTTTGTCTTTCAAAGGGCAGCAGAGTTGGGTCTTTAAGAGAAGAAATAAATCGTGAAGTAGTTCTCCAGGTTTTGTGAAGCCGTGTCTCGTATTTGACAATCTTACACTCCCCGATCTGACAGTCTGCTGTCACTAACCCGTATGCATATAAGGTGTGTATTACCCTCATGCCTACCCGAGTCTCACTTAGCCAACGACATCTGTCTTGGATCTGTCACGAAGTGCTAGAATAATTATTTTTCTTTTGTGGTGTCAGTTCCTCCTTCTGTCATTATTAACCTGGTTACAGACCCTCCTCCCTCCCCTGTGAAAGCATGAACCGAGCGCGGCGTCTTCAGCGTCCCCCTCAGCACACCCCGATGGGGGGAGGCGAGCTCGTCTAGCTCTCTGCTTCATCACACATCTACTCCACCCCCTCGACGGGGAGGAGGCCTTTTTGTACATTTAACGAATTCAAGCAATTTAGCGGGGGGTGAGGTCTATGCAAAGTGCTCCAGCACGAGGGGAAGGAAGACACTGGCCCTCTGTCTCAGAGCCGGTTAATGGAAGACGTGAAGTCTCCCGGCGCGTCACGGTGGGTTGGCACCGCGCGCCTAATGCACTGCTGGGAGAACCCGCCACCGTGGCGGGGGGTGGGGTGCGGTGGGGGGGGGCTGACATGCTCCTTCCCTGTCAGCTCGCGGTGGAGGCCCCCACGCATGCTACCAGGAAACGCTCCCCGCAAGCCGGCCCTGGGAGAAGCGGAGGGGCCCCGCCCGCGGTCCTTCCCAGCGTTGCCCGTGGTTACCCGAGGCCGCGAGGCAGGGACCACGAACACGGCTCTGTCTAACCCAGTCAGGGCGTCAGCAAGGAATGGGTCCCGTTGGCCTGCCTGCACCCGTCAATTTGCCAAGCCTTGGCTACAAATACACATAGAAACAGGCCCGGCCGGGGTGGCTCAGTGGTTGAGCGTTGACCTGTGAACCAGGAGGTCATAGTTTGATTCCCGATCAGGGCACATGCCTGGGGTGTGGGCTTGATCCCCAGTGTGGGGTGTGCAGGAGGCAGCCGATCAATGATTCTCTCTCATCATTGATGTTTCTGTCTCTCTCTCCTCCCTTCCTCTCTGAAATCAAGAAAATTATGTTTAAAATATACCTATATCTATCTATCTATCTATCTATCTATCTATTTATCTATCTATCATCTATCTATAATCTATCTATCATCTATCTATCATCTATCATCTATCTATCTATCAACTATCATCTATCTATCATCTATCTATTTATCTATCTACTAGAGGCCTGGTGCACAAAATTCGTGCACAGGGGGAGGGGTGTCCCTCAGCCCAGCCTGCACCCTCTCCAATCTGGGACCCCTCGAGGGATGTCCGACTGCCTGTTTAGGCCCGATCCTACTAAACGGGCAGTCAGACATCTCTCTCACAATCCAGGACTGCTGGCTCCCAAATGCTTGCCTGCTTGCCTTCCTGATTGCACCTGACCACTTCTGCCTGCCAGCCTGATCACCCCCTAGCCACACCCCTGCCAGCCTCATTGATGCCTAACTGCTCCCCTGCCAGCCTGTTTCCCCCTAACTGCCCTGCCCTGCAGGCCTGGTCATCCCCAATTGCTCTTCCCTGTAGGCCTGGGTCCCTCCCAACTGCCTTTCCCTGCAGACCTGGTCGCCCCCAACTTCCCTCCTCTGCTGGCTTGGTCACACCTAACTGCCCTCCCCTGCAGGCTTGATCGCCCCCAACTGCCCTCCCTTGCAGGCCTGGTCCCTCCCAAATACCCTCTCCTGTTGGCCTGATTGCCCACAACTGCCCTCCCTTGCAGGCCTGGTCCCTCCCAACTACCTTCCCCTGCTGGCCATCTTGTGGTGGCCATCTTGTGTCCACATGGGGGCAGGATCTTTGACCACATGGGGGCAGCCATCTTGTGTGTTGGAGTGATGGTCAGTCTGCATATTACTCTTTTATTAGATAAGATAGAGGCCTGGTGCACGGGTGGGGGCCAGCTGGTTTGCCCTGAAGGGTGTCCCGGATCAGGGTGGGGGTTCCCTTGGGGCATGAGGCAGCCTGGGTGAGGGGCCTGTGTTGGTTTGTAGGCCGGCCACGCCCCCTGGTGACCCAAGCGGAGGCCCTGGTTTCTGGGGTTTATTTATCTTCTATAATTGAAACTTTGTAGCCTGGAGCAGAGCCAAGCCTTCTGCTTGCTCCGTGGCAGCAGCCATTTTTTGGGGATTTATGTATCTTCTATCATTGAAACTTTGTAGCCTTGAGTGGAGGCCTAGGCCGGCAAGGGCAGGCGGAAAGCTTGGCTTCCTCCATCGCCGGGGAAACCCATGCCTCTCACCTGCTCTCTGTGGTGGTAGCCATCTTGGTTGGGTTTATTTGCATATTCGCTCCTGATTGGCTGGTGGGTGTGGCTTGTGGGTGTAGCTGAGTGATGGTTAATTTGCATATCACTCTTTTATTAGATAGGATCATCTATCATCTATTTATCATCTATCTATTTATCTATCTATTTATCTATAATCTATCTATCATCTATCTATCATCTATCTATCTATAATCTATCTATTTATCTATCTATTTATCTATCTATCATCTATTTATCTATCTATTTATCTATCTATTTATCTGTCTATTTATCTATGTATCTATCATCTATCATCTATCAATCTATCTATCTACCATCTATCAATCTATCATCTATCTATCTATCATCTTTCTATCATCTATCTATCTATCTATCTATCATCTTTCTATCATCTATCTATCTATCTATCTATCATCTATCTATCATCTATCTATCTATCATCTATCTATCTATCTATCTATCATCTTTCTATCATCTATCTATCTATCTATCTATCATCTATCTATCATCTATCTATCTATCATCTATCTATCATCTATCTATCTGGCATCCTGAAAAAATGTGTCCCCACTTGACAGCTGGTAGCTCGATGGGTGTTCCTTTCTTGTCAGATGTCACCCACTGGGATTAATGACGACTCCAAGTGTGCACCCACGTGGGGGGACGCCCTGCTCTATCCGCAGAGTGGACCCCTCACGGCGGGCGTTGCTCTCCGCTGCTGTGAGGGTCTCCAAGGAGCGCCCGGTCAGCCCAGTAACGGCGCACCCGGCCCCGGAGAAGGCGAGGCCGCAGACAAAACTTGCAGGTCATGGCGAGGCGGTGCCTTCCCTCCGCTTCGCCTGCCACTCCGGGGCTGCCCCCTCGGCCTCCGCGTCCAGCGAGAGAGGAGCCGTAACGGGATCCAACTCCCGGGGACGAGACGAGTGATGGGCTGGCGAGCTCAAAAGCCACGCAGACAAAAATCGCCCCCGGCTTCCCAGGTGCCGGCCTCTCCCGCAGCCCCCAGCGCTCGGGAATGGCCAGGCGTCTGCGCGGGGAGCTGGCCAGCCACGCGGGCCATCGCTGATGCCCTTCCAGGTCCAGCGAGTGCTGAGTGTCTGCCTATCGACCGTGCGCTTGGCTTCGCTCTGAGGCCGGGCCCGGCGTCCCGCTCCAGGGCATCCATCATGTGCTGCTCGCCGTGTCTTACGGGCCTAATGGCCTTGGCGTCCTCGGGGCCAAGAGCTGCCCTGGGAGCGCTCGGCGGCTCTTTCCAGGCGGGAGGGGGCGTGGATCTGACCTGAGCCCACAGATCACAGTCCAGGCGGGAGGGGGCGCTGATCTGACCTGAGCCCACAGATCTCGGTCCGGGCGGGAGGGGGCGTGGATCTGACCTGAGCCCACAGATCACGGTCCAGGTGGGAGGGGGCGTGGATCTGACCTGAGCTCACAGATCACGGTCCAGGCGGGGGGCAGCCATACCTGCCTGCAGGCCGCCGAGCCCCGTGCAGTGTTGATGAGAAGCCCTGCAGCTCGTCCGCACCCCACAGCTCAGCCCGCGGAGCCAGCCCCGTCGCACCCCGGCTCATCCCGCAGGTCACCCGCAGTGGATGGGAGGTGTCCCCGGCTGTAGCCCACGGCCTCACCAACGTGTACACATCCCCTTTCTCAACTGGCCCCGAAGCGCAGGGGCCGCGTTCTGCACAACCCCCTTCGCTCTGTCTGTCAGTCACGACGTGACCCCTTCTCCCAGAAGGCGGGGTCACTCACTGCTGTGCCCTGGAAACGGGGCGCCCGGGCAGCCAACGCTGACGAGACGTAATCCTGGACATTATGATGGGAAGCCAGCCCTTCGGTGTGACTGCAAAACGGCGACGAAGCGAGAGGAGACGGTGTGCGCGCTCGGCAGTGGAAGTGAGGCTGCCTCTGCCGAGCGCATCGCACAGAAACGAGCGCTTGTCCTGGTGACGGAACGCGTCTGAGGAGGGATCCGACGCGTCAGCACCGAACCAACATGTGGCCGCTGGCTGGTCGCTACGGGACAGGCCCCATCTTCCAACAATTCCCAGCTCACCCCTTTAGAGAGACACGGGCTCCAGGCCTGACTAGCGACCCCCCGCTTCTCCCGCTGCCGAAATAAAGAGGGATCGGTTCCTGGGGACGACCGCCAGCTGCCGCACGGGCCTGCGGGACATTCGCGGGGACTCGGGAGGGCGCGTTTTAAACTCTTTGCTTCCTTCTTGGGCGATAGGTGGAGACGAGAAGGACGTGGAAGGATGGGGAGGATGAAGCGGCCACCTCTGAGCGCCAGGAAGGTTGGGGGGGCGGGGGGGGACCTTCTGGCTGGAGTCCTCGCTGAGGCAGCAGGAAGACAGCGAGGAGGGGGCATCGGGGCTGCGCGATCTCACGGGTCCAGGAGGACGGGAGGACGGGAGGACGGGAGGACGGGAGGGCGGGAGGACGGGAGGACAAGAGGACGGGAGGACAGAAGGACAGGAGGACGGGAGGACGGGAGGAAGGCAGCTCCTTCAGCTCCAGGTCGGGAAACACAGCTCCCCTGTGATGGGAAGCCCTCCATCTACCCTTCGCCTGGGTCCGGGAAGTCAGAGAAAACCCCTGGAATGTGGGACCAATAACGGGGCGGTCCGTGGAGCGTCCGGGCTCCCGGCGCCGAGGACACAAGACCAAACCGAACACAACCTGTCTTTGCGGAAAGCAGGCAAGGTCATGTTAGGGACACGCGTGTTAAGGGGTGGAGGTGGTGAGAGATGGGAGGAGGGAGGGAGGGTGCAGGGAAGGAGGAGGGAGGGAGGGAGACGGGAGGGAGGGGGGAGGGAAGGAAGGAGGGAGGGAGGGATGGAGGGAGGGAGGGATGGAGGGAGGGATGGAGGGAGGGAGGAGGGAGGGAGGAGGGAGGGGAGGAGGAGGGAGGAGGGAGGGAGGGAGAAGGGAGGGCAGTGACACCTCAGAGCCCAGGTGACAGCGGAGCAGCTGGAAGCAGGTGGCCGCCAGCAGGGAGCTGTCCAGGGGCCTGGGGCCAGCAAAGCACAGCAAACCGCTGGCCGCTGGTGAGCAGGGGACAGCAGCTGGCCAGGAGTCGTGGGGACACGGGTGGGGAAGGAGGGGCCATACGTCCTCCTGGGACCCGGCTGTTCCTGGGGTGAGCTGTCCCCCCTCCAGTAAAGAAGCCCCGATCCGACTCAGCAGTTTCTGTGGCTCCCAGGTGCTGGGAGGGCGGGGACGGAAGGTCTGCAGGTGACAGGGGACCTTGGCCGGGGCCAGTGCGGCTGCTTCGGAGACCAGGGAGGCTGGGCCATGCGCACCTGTTGGAGACGGAGCCAGCAGGAGGGTCAGGGACCACGGGAAGAGGTAGACGGGCATCAAAGTGCCCCCAAGGGTTCTGGCCTCAGCAACTTCCAGTCTCTGTTGGAGGAGGCGGCGGGGGGGGGGGGAGCGGGGGGGTGGCGCGAGAAGCAGGTTCGAGGGAAAGATCGGGGTTCAGATTGGGGATGTGGCAAGTGTGAGATGCCAGGGACACCGCCAGGGACAGGTGTGGGAGGCAGTGAGGGCTGAGCCGCAGGTGTGGGGACAGGTTGGTGACACGGAGAGCTGTGTCCTGGCCGCGTCTGGGAGGCCCAGCGCTTCGGAAGGACTCTGAGGAGCAGCAGTGACCTTCAGCGACCTTCCGTGACCCCGGGAACCCAGGCCACCGTGGGCTCCTGAGCACCTCCAGGCCGACCCTCGGGTGCAACACGACGCTCGCGGGAGGTTCTGTGACTTTAAAGCCCCGGGAGCCGCTCCTGGAGCCGGGGCCTTGCTCAACCTCCGGCCGCCCCTTGAAGAACCCGGCCGAGCTGCGGCCGCCGCCACGCCCAGGCCTCCCTCTCCCCACGTGTCCCTGGTGCGCGGCTCCCGAGAGCGACCGCGGGTGTGTTTTCTCCTCTTCACGACCCTTTCTTTTCTCTGGTTCGCATCATTGTAGGAAACGGTGTGTGGTGCTTACAACATACAACATGTGTTCATTCGCTGTGACGTTACCGTCCGGCTCCGCACAGCAGCGGGCTAGGAGCTCAGGGCTGCGGGAGTCAAAGTTACAGGTAGATGCTCAGCAGCCAGGGGTCAGCACCCGCCCCTGCGTTGTTCAACCGTCAGCTGGCGGCCAGGTCAAGGTTAGTCCCAGCCGTGAGTCTGGGAGCTCTGTGCATGCCCTCTTCCTCGCCGGCTTTCCGACCTTCGCAGAGTCTCCGTGGGGAGAGGGGGGCAGGGAACCACGCGGATCGCCAGGTGTCCCCACGGAAGACGCAGCGCCCTCGGGCCGTCTTCCCGCCACGCCAGCCTCAGCTGAGCCTCCCCGGTTCCGATGGGAACGTGGCTCTCCAGTGAAGGGACTCCGCGGAGGGCCTGCAGGGAGCCGCGTGGGCCGGCCGGACGCTCCGCGCAGAGCCCTCAGCCCAGCCCAGCCGTGGGCAAACTACGGCCCGCGGGCCGGATCCGGCTGTTCTATCCGGTTCTCTTGCTCTCCCCTCCGCTCCTTGACTTTGAATTTATATGAGTTCACACAAACCCTCCATCCATGCTTTTGTTCCGGCCCTCCGGTCCAGTTTAAGAACCCATGGTGGCCCTCGAGTCAGAAAGTTTGCCCAGCCCTGGCCCAGCCCCTCTCCCGCGGCCTCTCAGACTGGCAGGTGGCCCCACGCTGTAGTAACATTGGAGAGAGAGGCGACAGCGATAGCAATGCAGACACCGGGACCAGGTCCCCAGGTGCTTTCCAGCCGGGAAGCCGTCCGCACCCTCCTCCCCCGGTGTGCCGACCCCACGTTCCTTTACCAAGACGGGTGGGTGCCTGCAGCCCTGGCCGGTGTGGCTCCGTGGTTGAGTGTCGGCCTGCGGACTGAAGGGTCCTGGATGGATTCCATTCAAGGGCGCAGGCCCGGGTTGCGGGCTGGATCCCCAGGAGGGGGTGTGCGGGAGGCAGCCGATCAAAGATTCTCTCTCATCATGGATGTTTCTCTCTCTCTCCCTCTCCCTTCCTCTCTGAAGTCAATAAAAGTCTATCTTATGAAGGAAGACGCAGACGAGCCCCACAGCCCCTGGGGCCCGACACCTTCTGCCCTGGCCTCCTCCGCCCTGACAAGAGCTTACTAGGATGAAGCTGTTTATTTCTTGTGCAGATACGGACAGTGAGGGCCCTCGGTGGGCAGGGGAGGGGGTCTGTACCTGGCCTGGCCTCCTCTGGGTGCGGGCCCAGGAGGTCCCTGCTGGAGGAGTGGGCGGGGGCCGGGGGTGATGGACAGGCGTCGGGGATGTGCGTGGAGAGTGGAAGGGACTTGGGTGGCACCAGGGGAGTGGCTGTGGGTGCCAGGGCCCTGCGGCCAGCAGCCTCCTGGGCCAGGCCCGCCCCCCTGGCCTCTGCCCCTCCGCGCACGTAGCTGCCTGAGGGACATCTGGGCAGGTGCCCGCTGGCTCTCTGTCCCCCCGGAGGCTGACACCTGTCCCCTCCCCGCCCAGCCTCGCTCTCCCGCGGGGAGGCAGCCCATGGGGGCTCTCCAGCTCACGGGTGCTTGGCTCTCGCCAGCGCCCCGCAGACTCGCCCCAGGAGCCCCCCAAGACAGTATCTCAGCCCCTCCCTTGGCACCTGAGGGGCCTCCTGGCGATTTGGTTGAATTCAGGATGATGCCTCTTCTCACTGAGCACCTGCCGCCCTGCCCAGGTGGCGCCTGGCACAGGTGATGGGCCCCGCAGAGCTGAGCAAGGAGGTGGCTCCCCGCTCCTTGCCCCCCGCGCCCCGCCCCCTCTCCCTGCTCCCAGCTCCCAGCTCCGGGCCACCTCGCCCCGCGCTTGGGCCCGGGAAGGGGACTCAGAGGCGCACAGAGCCGCGCGGCGGGGCCACCTTGGGCGTTGCCCCCTCCCACCGCCTTCACCCCCGAGTGTGCGCACGGGCCTGGGAAGGCGCGATCCTGACTCGCGGCGAGCAGGTGGGGGGAGCGAGCCCAGAGGCATTCCATTGGTTGTCTGGGAAGAGGAGCCGCGTTTCCCGCCCCAGCGGGGGATCTCTTTTCCCTCCCCCCGGGTGGGCATCAGAACTTGGGGTCGCAGCCCGACCGGGAGCCCAGTGGCCCTGTCCGGGCGGCGGGGCTGGGCGGGCAGGGGCGCCCCGGACGCGGAGAGTGGCTTCCCAGTGTCCGAGCCCCGCGAGGCCCCTGCACCTGCGAGATGCGGAGCCTGGACCGGCGGCCCCGGGCGCGGGGTGGCGGGGCCTGACGGCGCGTGTCCCCTCCTCCCGCGGCCCCGCCCGCGCCGGGCGCCCAAGGGTTAAGCGCGGGTCCAGCCGCGCCGCGGGCGATCCCGCCGCCAGTCCGAGGCGCACAGCACCGGCCGCCGCCTACCGCACGGGGCTGCGGGGCGATGCGGTGCTGGAACGAGGAAGCGCGGCGGCGGGGGGCGGGCCGGGTTGCGCTGCGCGCGGGGGCGGCGGAGGCGCGCGGGGCGAGGCGGGCGCGGAGGGCGAGCGGGCTGCAGCCGGCGGCGCCAGCAGGTACGGCCCGAGCCGCCCGCGTCCGGGGCCCGGGGAGCCCGCCAACCCCGCGCCGCGACAAAGTTTGCGCGCGGGGCCCCGGAGTTGCGGTCAGGAAGGTGCCGCGCGGGCGACCTGGAGGCAGGGCGGAGGCGGTGCGCTGGGCTCCTGCCGCGCTCTGGGTCCCGCACCCCGCGCCGCGCCCGGACTCTGTCTCCCTGGGCGTCCCGCTCGGTGTCCCGCTCCGTGTCCCGAGCGGCGAGCGGGGCGGGGGCCGGGCGGCTCCTGGCAGGTGGAGCCGGGACCCGCGCGCGCAGCCCCGAAGTTTGCGGGGCGCGGGGCGGCGGCCGCAGGTGGCGAAGCGCGGGGCCAGGGCGCGGCCCGTGGGCGGCGCTGTGCACGCGGGGCAGCGGCCGGCAGGCAGGCAGCGCGCGCAGGGTCGGAGCGAGGGTGGGGAGTGCGGAGAAATGGGGAACAATGCGAGTGAGCAACTCCAGGAAGTCGTTGTGAAAGGGAGCGGGACGCGCGCCGCCGCCTGAGACGGGCGCTCTAACAAGTGCCTGCGCCCGCGCCGCGGCCCTCGGCACAGCCCGTCCCCGTCCCGGCCCCGTCCCCGGCCCCGGAGCGCACAGCGGCGGGACGCGCGGCGCCTAGAGCCCGTGGCGCTCCGAGTCCCTGCTCCGAGGTCGCTCTTGGAGCCCAGGATCAATCTTGGCCCCCAGCGTGAGCCGCACGAACCCACGTGAGTGCTTTCCATTGAATTTCAAAACGGGGTGGTTGGTGGGGCAGAGAGAGGGGCAGAGAGTAGAGACGGAAAGGAAAGAAAAGGCGGTAAGACTGGAACCCCTGGTTCCGCTCAGGGCCGCCTGTGCTTTCTGGGGTGGGGAGCAGGCAGGTGCAGGGCCTGGAGCGGGGGCACTGCTCTCGGCGCCCCGCCATCAGGACTGTCTCCTCCAGTCGCATCTAGACCTCTAAAGGGACCTGTACTTACACGGTGAGATCGGTTGGCCTCTATGAAGTCATTCGTAAGGAGGCGGTTGGGGTTTTTTTCTTATTTTTTGGGTGAGAGATTTTGCCTTTACGTCTGCGCCTGCTTTCTGCAGAGCAGCAGCGTTCCCCGGTTTGAAAAGTTGGTAGCTCGGCTGCTGACCGCCATCTGGGCTCCAGGTTCCGAAGCCAACGCCTGGGTCGTTGGGCGCCGGGTGACGTGCCACTAAATTTGAAATGTGTTTCCAAAACGTGTGGGGACCTGGGCGCTTCCTCAGGGGATCTCAGGAAGGCGTGAGGCTTTTTGTCTTTCTGCTCCGGAGGCAGAGGGTGGCACCCGGGGATCCGAGGGTCTGGTCAGGCCCAGCTTTCCAAGGCAGGGGCGGCCTCCCTCTGGGGGCGGTGAGCCCGCCCGGGCTGCATGCTCAGGCCCCCTCCTTGCTCCCCACGGGGTATTTCAGCTCCCGGGCACCTGGCTTTGAACTTGGAGAGACAAACTGCTGTTGAAGAAACGTCTCCTCGCTCCTGAGATCAACTTTCTGTTCAAAGAGAGAGAAATGATGGAAAGTGAAAATATCTAATATGCACGCTATTTAAGCGTTGATGGAAATTCAGATGATGGTGAGGGGTGCTGGCTTTGGTGAATGAGCTGAGAGGAGACAGACCTGCGGGGAATGGTCGGAGCCTCTTGAATTTCTTTCTTTGTTTCAAGGTGTTTGTTGGAGGAGGGTCACAGGACCCGTCTTTTACATGGGATTTGGGAAGTAACCACGTAAACATTATTTATGTCCAGCGTGTCAGAGTTGTTTCCGTGACAAAGCAGATTATTGCGTCTGTGGCTTAAGATTTGAACAGTGGCCATTTGAACATCACAGACTCCGCGGACCGTGTTAAAAAGCATACCGTGTGTGCCCTGCGAGAAACAATGATGTCACATGGCGAAGTCCTGTGCTATCCTGGTCTGATAGAACATATCTGATTTCAGAATTTCCCACACACGTACACCTTTATCCCTTAGTTGACGTGACAAACAAACAAACATGTGCTTCCTGGTCTGAAAGGCCACCAGGGCCGGGGCCTGAAGCGTTTCCCTGCCTGGACCGGCCCCGCTCTCTTCCCGTTTTGTGCCGCGGGGCCGGAGGAGGCGGGAGTTGCAGGCGCCCGCCATGCTGCCTGTGGAAGGCCTCGGCGTCTTAATTAAAGTGCTCCGCGCCGAGAGCACCCCCCCCCCGATTCCCGAGCCCCGTGGCCATCAGAGCCCTCCTGGCGCTGAGCCGGCGAGCCTGGGAGTCAGCGTGTCTGTGCCCGGTGGGCCCGGGGGGAGGGCGGCCCTCTGTGCCCGGGAAGGTACCCTGTGGGCCCGGGGGGAGGGCGGCCCTCCACGCTGGGGAAGGTGCCCTGTGGGCCCGGGGAGAGGGCGGCCCTCCACGCTGGGGAAAGTGCCCTGTGGGCCCGGGGAGAGGGCGGCCCTCCGCGCCCGGGAAGGTGCCCTGTGGGCCCGGGGAGAGGGCGGCCCTCCGCCCGGGAAGGTGCCTGTGGGCCCGGGGAGAGGGCGGCCCTCCGCGCCCAGAAGGTGCCCTGTGGGCCCGGGGGAAGGCGGCCCTCCGCGCCCTGGAAGGTGCCCGGTGGGCCCGGGGGGAGGGCGGCCCTCCACGCTGGGGAAGGTGCCCTGTGGGCCCGGGGAGAGGGCGGCCCTCCGCGCCCGGGAAGGTGCCCTGTGGGCCCGGGGAGAGGGCGGCCCTCCGCCCGGGAAGGTGCCCTGTGGGCCCGGGGGGAAGGCGGCCCTCCGCCCGGGAAGGTGCCTGTGGCTGTCCCCGCAGCCACTTCCCTTGTTGGGAAATGAGGGCCACGGCGTTTCCAGGCCGAGGTCGGAGCCCGCGGGGGGCCGTGGGGGGTGGGGTGCTGGGGCCCCTGCGTCCCCCTCGCTTGGCCGGCAGAGTTTGAGGACGGGGCGCTCAGTGTGGGGGTTCTGTCCCACGTGGCTTGGAGATGTCCGTTTCCCATTCGGCTGGGGTAGTCACAGCTTGTCAACGTGCTGACAAGTTTTGAAACGTGAGGGACTCCGTGGATGTGCTGCCCTCTGCCCGCCACGGCACCCCCCCACGGACACGGACACGGACACGGACACGGACTGTCTTCTAGTTCACGGCTCTGTGGGCACGAGCGGATCCAGGACGTAGACACACACACACACGCACACAGCACACACACACACAGCACACACACACACAGCACACACAGCACACACACATAGCACACACAGCACACACACACACATGCGCGCACACGCACACAGCACACATGCACACACAGCACACACACGCACACACACGTGCACGCAGAGGGTGGCCTGGGCAGGTGGGGGGGTGTTGGCACCTCGTGAACGGAGCGGTGAGGCAGCCCTGGCCTGGGGAGTTTGCTTTGGGCCTCTGACTAACGCCGGCTGGGTATTGCGTGTGTGACGGTCCATGCCGGCTGCGGTGCCGCGAGCAGCGTGGGCCGTCCGTCACGGCTGCGTGCCCGGGGGGAGCGCGGCGGGCCCAGAACCCGCCTCGGACGCCCGTGGGGAGGCGCCCCGCTTGCTCCTCCTCGGTCTGTGCCGGTGACACAAGCGCCGGTTGTGCAGCCGGATCCGCAGGCCGGTGCCCGCCGGTTCCTCTCAGGCTGACAGGCCCTGGGCCGCCTCCTGTTTCCTGCGACCTGGGATGGCCCCTGCCCCCCCCCTTCGCCCCCCCTCCCGTCCCCCTCAGCCCTGCTCCCTGCCGCTGTCCCCGCATTTGCCTCCGCACAGCCCAGACGTGCGTCATGTCCCAGAGACCAGTGACCCACCGTCCCAGGCCCAGACCCACTGGGCCATGGCCCTCGAGCCAGAGGTCCCGCTCGCTCCGCGGCTCCTGTGCGCGGCCGCGGGCTGAGCCAGGCGCCGGGGTCAGCGATGCGCACACCGAGGAGGGGGCTGGGGCTGGGGCTCGCAGGGACTCGGGCAGCCCAGCCAGACGGGTGGTGTCTGCTGTGGGCTCGCCGCGCCCCTCTTCTCCGTGGGCACCCCGTGTTCCTGCTGTTGTGTGCGGGTAGACCCCGCCCGAGCTGCTCCTCCTGGAACGCGGGCTCGGCCTTGGGTTTCCCGCGCTGCGGCTTCAGGAGCCCATGTGGCGGCTTTGGGCGTGCGGTGCCGTTCGGACCCTGTCGGTCAGATCTTGTGACACAAGCGGGGTGAGGACGAGGGGCTGGGCAGACGGTGCCAAGTGACGAGGAGGCCTGGCCCGCCCTGCCCCTCCCCTGCCCTCCCCTCCCTGCCCCTGCCTGCCTGCCCCTGCCCTGCCCCTGCCCTGCCCCCGTCCCCTCACCTGCCCCTGCCCTCCCCTCCCCTGCCTCTGCCCTCCCCTCCCCTGCCCTCCCCTGCCCTGCCGAGGGCCTGAGGGGAGCCATGAGCCGTCCAGGGCGGCCGCCTAATGGGTGGTTGCCTCCTTGTCCCGCTCCCGTTTTCCTGTGATGCATGGGCAGAGGCCTGGAGCCCCACACGGTGGGAAACGGTTCCCTCGGGCGGAGGCCTGGAGCCCCACACGGTGGGAAACGGTCCCCTCGGGCGGAGGCCTGGAGCCCCACACGGTGGGAAACGGTTCCCCTCGGGCGGACACCTGGACGGCGGGTGCGGGGCCACTCCTGTCCCGCTCGCTTGGGGCCTGGCCGCCTCCCCTCGCCCGGGCCTGCCTTTGGGGAACACTGCCTGCAGGGCCCGCCCCCCACCTGCCACTGATCGCAGGCCCCATCTCTGAGGCTGGAGCAGGAAGCGGCTCCCTTCCCTCTTCCCTCCTTTTTTGCATATTTGGCCCCCGGGTCCTCCTTCCTCTCTCCCGCCCCCGGGAGTGTGAGGGCGGCAGACGGGAGCGGCCGCCGTGGGCACAGGGCCTCCCGGAGCCCAGTGCAGGGGACCCCGCTGTCTGAGGACCCCCCAGCCCCGTCCACGCCGGGACTCCTGTGGGAGCCGTGGGCTCATAGGTGAGTGCCCCCCCCCCCCGTGTTGTCTGCCGGGCTCCCCTGGATGGAGGCCCAGTGTCTCCCGCCCCAGCGCCCGCCGCCCCTCCCAGCCACAGTCTGGGTGATGGAGAGGGTCCTTAAGACCCACTGCTCTCTGCGCCTTGGGGTCCCGGGGCCACCTCCTGGTGGGGAGCCGCTGCGCGGGGACAGGCAGGAGAGGGCCCCGTCTGTGGGAAAGCGCCCCCTCCCTTCCTCGCCAGGGCGCCCCGTCCATCCGCTGGCGGCTCACGGCAATCTGACTCTTCCTGCCATGTGGTGCCCAAAGTTCGCTCTCATCACAGGCCGATGGCGGTGCGGAGGTCCCGGGGGCTGGGGGGCCGCGGAGGGGCCCCAACATCACCCCTCCGTTCTCCCCCCACCTGCTTCCTTCCACGTGTGGGATTTTGCAGAGACAATTGAACGGACTGAAACGGCGTAAAGCATTTGTAAGTGGCCGTAGATGCACTGAAATGGATGTTCACGCTCCGTCTCTCAGGTCGCGTCCCAAACCCGCACGCAGAGCACGTTCTGTTCGTTTGAAACCGTTCACACGTGGACGAGCCGGTGGGACGCGAGTCCACGCTGGATGTGGATTCGCCCGCGTGGGCGGGTTTCGGTGGTCGGATCTGGCCTTCAGGGAGCACGCAGGACAGCCTGGGGACCCTCCTGTGCCTGGCGGGAAGGTTCAGTTCCAGTCCTGGGAGGGGTGAGAGGGAGGACTCGATCTCGGGGCTCACGGGGGTCTGAGGGGTCTCCCAGCTGCCCCAGAGCCCGAGGCGGCGCCCCTCTGGGCGGGACGGGGCCGGCCCTGCTCCTGGGGCCGAGTGTGCTGCGGGCAGCGCCTGAGAGGCCGCGGCCAGGGCCTCCTGCGTTAGATGGGCGCGCCCTGGCCCGCGGGCCGGAGCTGCCGTTCCTGCGCCTTGCTGCGGTTTTCCCGCTTCTGCCTGGGGTTGTGTGTTCCCCCAACTTAAAGAACTTTCAGATTAATTGAGAGCAGACAAGGCTTTGGTTAAAAAAAAAAAATGTAATTTGCTAAAAAGGAAAAGTTAAGACATTGAAGATGAATTATTTAAGCGCCTGGAAGGGCTGCCGGGAGCCTGGCGGGTGAGCTGAAGCCGAGGCTGCCCCGCCCTGGAGGGCGCCTTTCGGGGTAAATAGAGGCGCTCCCCAGGGCGGGAGCCGGAGGAGGAAGTTGTAGCTCCTCGGAGGTTCTGCGGTGCCCCTCCCCCGGGTGCGCGTGGGGCCCCGCGGCTGGAGGTGGTGGGCCGCGGGCAGGCTCCCAGCAGCCGTGGGGCGGGGGCCTGGGACTGCACCCGCGTGGGCCCGTCCCTGGGGCTGGGCCGCCATCTCGGCGCGTTGGGGTTCGGGCTGGGGCTGAGCTCCCTTCACGGAATAAAGTGGAACCCGAGAACCGTCCCTGCTCATTGACCCGACGACAGAGCCAATCAGCACCCGGGCCACTCTCCTGTCATTGTCAGGCTCCTCGTCCACAGCAGTGCTTGCTGCCCAGTCGTCCTGTAGCCATCGGCGACACACTGTGGCCATCAGCGATACACTGTGGTCATCGGCGATACACTGTGGCCATTGGCGATACACTGTGGCCATCGGTGATACATGTGTAGCCATTGGTGATACACTGTAGCCATTGGTGATACACTGTGGCCATTGGTGATACACTGTAGCCATTGGTGATACACTGTAGCCATTGGTGATACACTGTGGCCATTGGTGATACACTGTGGCCATTGGTGATACACTGTAGCCATTGGTGATACACTGTAGCCATTGGTGATACACTGTGGCCATTGGTGATACACTGTAGCCATTGGTGATATACTGTATCACCTGCGGTTCATTGACTGCCTCGTCCCTCTCCCCCTCCCCTCCACCCCCCCACTCTCTGCCGCTGAGGACTTGGTAGCTAAGCATTGAAGTTGGCGTGAATGAGGTGCACTGCGGAAGTGCTAGAGCTACTGGAAGCCGGAACTAGCCTGGCGGGGTCTGAGTTTGGGGTCTCCGTTCTCCCCAATGCGAACAGGGATGGTTTCTCTGGGTTTGATGACCAGACACCTGCTTCCTTGATGCGAGCCGGTCATTGTGCGGCGCCGTCAGAGAGCTGCGCCCAGATGCCGGTTCTCGCAGGAGAATCCCCGACAGCCCGGCTCCACGCGGCCTTCACCGCTTGGAGGGCGTCAGAGGGTCACGGAAGGCCGCCCCCCGACCCCCGGGGCTCCCACGTTGGAGGCAGAGCGGGCGGCCTTGTCCACCGCCAGGAGAGGACTGAGCAGGTGCGGGCTCACAGCGACCCCGAGGTGCTGTCCCCAGAGCCCATCTCTGTGCCTGAGAAGCAGGAAGTAGACTTTCCCAAACGAGGGGCGCTGACGGTTCCCGAGACGAAGAGGGTCCCAGCGAGTGTGGCACGCGCCTGCCGGTGGGGGTGGACGGCTGGACGGCCGTGAGGATTTGGTGGTTGTGCTCGCTTGGGGAAGCAGTAAAGGAGCCCCTCTCCGCTAAGGAGCCCCTGCGGACGCGGCTGCCCACAGGTCAGAGGCCAGGCGCCTCGGGGCCCTGCCCGGGGCTGTGGGGACAGCAGACCTGCCAGGTTCGGGGGAGGCAGTGCTGGTGGGAGGTCAGCTCGGCCCTGGGCCCGGGAGGACGGCTCTGTGCAGCGGCCTCGGCATGCACCTTCCCACGCGTGGCGCTGCGTTGGCCGGCTTCTGCAATGGGAGACACGGGAAGTCACAGGAGCCGAGCGTGCCCTGGTCCCCGCCGCCTTATCACAGCAGACGGGGCGGCGGCGCGGGCTCTCGCTGTCTCTCGGGGCGGGCGATGCTGTGAAATGTGGGTGTCGGGGTGTCGCAGTCGCTGGCCGTGCACCGAGCTTCGGGATCGGGGAGAGGTGGACGAAATGCATCTAAGCTTCGAGGTTTACTTCAGTGACGGGGCGTCAACAGCTGCTCACATTTGGGGGAGCTGCTTAGGAAGTGGCCCGGCGAGGACGAGGGTCAGACTCGGGGACGGGGCCCACGCGTGTGAATTGTGAGGCTGGGTGCTGCGTGGACAGGACTGATGAGGACTAGGGTGAGAGCTGGGGCGCAGGAGGTCCCCACAGGCGGCCTTGCCCCTTCCCGGGGGGGCATGGGACGGGGCAGACATGGGAGGGACATGGGACACGGGATGGGCAGACACAGGAGGGAAATGGGAGGGACACGGGACATGGGATGGGCAGACACGGGAGGGACATGAGAGGGACACGGGACGGGCAGACACGGGGTTTGCGATGCCGGACCGTCCTGGCCCGCAGCTCCCAGCCCCGCACCTGTCCCAGCTGCAGTCAGCGTGTCCCCAGCCCCCTCCCCTCCGTGTTTGGTGGTGCAGCCCCCGCTGTCCTTCTGCGTCCCTCGGAGGCAGCGGCTCCACGCCGGCGGGTCAGTGCCCTGGTCCTTCGTCCCCCGGTGCGGTGCTCGGGCTGAGAGTGTTAGACGGCGCAGCTTGCGGCTGGCCCTGCCCCGCCGGCCCTCCTGCCTCGGGAACAAATGAGCCCGGACTTGCCCGTGGGCGCTCATCTGCCCTCAGAAAGCAGGTGCACAGAGAACCAGCTGGAGGCGTTTTCTGTGGCTCCGTTCGGGGGGCGGGGGGGGGGGGGACACAACACGCTGGATTCCCTGCCGCCCCGTGTGACTTGCAGCCGTGCCTGAGGGACAGTCGTGAGCATGCGTGGAAGGATTGGCGGCTCGTTTTTGAAAAATGAAAAGGATCCGAAGTGAAACGAGGGCAGGAAGCCTGCGCCCCCGCCCCGCTGTGTCAGGCCGCTGGGAACCCCTGGGAGGGCCTCTCTGCCGAGACGCGTCACTCACGGCGACAGGACGGACCCGGGAGAGTGAAATCTCCTCGTCGGAAACCGAAAGGGCGGAGGGGGCTGTGACCTGCGGCCCTGACGGCACAGGCCCGGCCCCAGTGCCTCCCCCAAGCCCGCCCCCTCGAGGCCAGCGGCACCGTGGGCCCGTCGCTGCAGAGCAGTGTGGCTGGTGGGGGGAGAGTCAGTGCGGCCCAGAGGACCCAGTGACCAGGATGGAAATAGATGGGGGGGAGGGGGGTCATGGCAGGTCTTCCAAAGAGCGTGCGTGCTGCCTGTTGAAATCGGGGTGACGGCGCTGGGCCTCGAGGTCCCGGCCGGCAGGGACAGTAGACTGAGACAGTGTCACCATCGCACGGTCAAGGGTTCAAATCTCACTCTGCGGTCTCCAAGGCGTGTGCTGGCCTCTGCTCCCTCAGCCTCGGGTCTCCCAGCTGTAGAACGGGAAGAGTAACAGGGGCTGCGTCTGAGAACAGGACTGTCTAAGGTTGGACACCCTTGGCACGTGGGTACGAGTCCCGGCCTACGTCGGAGACCGTGCCTGACACTCAGAGGGAGGGGCGATGTCCGGGCCCCGGGCCCCGGGGTGTCCTGAGATGCCAGGCCCCGCGGAGGCCGTGTCGGGGAAGCCTCGGACACCAGTATCTTTTCCATCTCCACGTGTTTCTGGTGTGTCTGGCGTATGTGCCGTCCCCAGGAATGCTGGGCAGTGTTCCTGGGCAGACAGGTACCCAGACCGTGTCAGGGAGGGCAAGTGTTCGTATGCATGTACGTATGTGTGTATGTATGTAAATACATGTGCATATGCATGAGTGTATATGTGTGTATGTATATTATGTGTATGTATGTATGTAAATATGTGTATGTATGTGTGTGTGTATGCATGTCATTTTTGTCTTTTTACTGAGGTGTAATTGACACCTAGCATTGTATTAGCTTCAGGTGTACGCCGTGATGACTGATAGCTGTCTATTTTCACACGGTGCCAAATGACCGCATGATTGATTGACATCTGTCGCCACACAAAGCTACCGAGACCACGTCTCCCGTGAGGCGCTGTGCGCTCGGAGGCTGCTGACGGTCGTGCTGCCGGCCGTGCGTGTGTGGGGGGGGAAGAGGCGGGAGCTGCTTGAGGCTGGGAGCCGAGGTTTCCCGCCGCGGCCGAGCTGCGTGCTCTGTGACGGGCGCGGACGGTGCTGGGGCCACAGGCGCGCGTGTGCTCGGCGCTGCCGCCGCGGGGATTGGCGGCTCGGAAAGGCATGAGCTGTGGGGTCAGGGCCTCGTGCTTCCACTGAGCCAGGCGCCCCGCCTCGGACCACGGCGGAGCCCAGCAGTTCAGGGCAAATACCGGGCAGGGGTGCGCATCCTGCAGACGGGACGGGGACGGGCACTGCGAGGTCCGAGGCCCCCGCCCCCTGCACACTGGCCGACTCCTCACTCGACGCCAGCCCTGCCCAGGGCTCCCGGGACTGCCCCCCAGGGACAGCCAGGTCCCGCCCCTCGTGGGTGTGGGAGGAGGAAAGACAGGAAGGTCAGCAGGTGTTCCCAAAGCCTCACTGTCCCCGAGAGACACAGAGAGACACAGAGACACAGAGACACAGAGACACAGAGACAGAGAGGGAGACACAGAGACAGAGAGACAGAGAGACAGAGAGGGAGACACAGAGACAGAGAGAGACGGAGAGACAGAGAGACAGAGAGACACAGAGACAGAGAGACAGAGAGACACAGAGACAGAGAGACACAGAGACAGAGAGACACAGAGACACAGACAGAGAGGGAGACACAGAGACACAGAGAGACAGAGACAGAGAGACACAGACAGAGAGGGAGACACAGAGACACAGAGACGGAGAGACAGAGAGACACACAGAGACACAGAGACAGAGAGACGGAGAGACAGAGAGACAGAGAGACAGAGAGACACAGAGACAGAGAGACACAGAGACACAGAGACAGAGAGACACAGAGACAGAGAGACGGAGAGACAGAGAGACGGAGAGGGAGACACAGAGACAGAGAGACGGAGAGGGAGAGAGAGAGAGACACAGAGACAGAGAGGGAGACAGAGAGACATAGTGAGACAGAGAGGGAGAGAGAGACAGAGAGACAGAGAGACACAGAGACACAGAGACAGAGAGACAGAGACAGAGAGACACAGAGACAGAGAGACGGAGAGGGAGAGAGAGAGACACAGAGACAGAGAGACAGAGAGGGAGACAGAGAGACATAGTGAGACAGAGAGGGAGAGAGAGAGACAAAGAGGGAAAAACAGAGAGACAAAGAGGGGGAGAGACAGAGACAGAGAGGGAGACACAGAGACAGAGAGAGAGAGACACACACAGAGACAAAGAGGGGGAGAGACAGAGAGGGAGGGAGCGAGGGAGAGACAGAGGGTTGGGGGAGGTGTGTAGTGAGGTAAGTGCTCTCCTCGGGGACGCCAGCACAGCGCCATCCCGTCTTCACGCACCTCTGCCTCCGTTTCCCCGTTTCCCACGTGGGAGACAGACGTGCTGCCTCCGGAGAAACGGTGTGCCCAGGGCGCAGGCTCACACAGGCGGGGGGCGGGGGGCGGGAAGGGAAGGGGAGCTCATGCACGCGCCTGCTCCCGGCCTGCACCCTCTGCATCCGAGGCCATCACCCCACTGGGGATCAACCAGGAATCACCCTGACCTCCTGGCTCACGGGTCCACGCTCAGCCACTGAGCCGCGCCGGCCGGGACTGGGGGACCTCGGGCACCTGCTCGGGTCCCCCCGGCACGGGCGCCCTGCTGGCCGCCGGGGTGGGTGTCTGCCTCTGGCTGCTCTCTCTCCCTGTCCTGGGGCCTTCTGCCTCTGTGGCCACCAGTCGAGCCCCGAGCCACACGCAGCCTTGGACACGCGTGTTGCCCCTGTGACTCCGCCGGGGCCTTCACACACAGGGGAGCCCCCTCCCCATCCAGAGAAGCCACGGCCACTCACGGCTTCATGACCAGGACGGACCTCTCTGGGCGGAAATCTGTGTTCCACGTGCCCCGTCAGCACACGCCTGGCCTCCGCCTGCACGGCCACCCTCGCTGCAGAGGGCGGGGTCCCCGGAGAACCCCCCGTGTCCAGGTCTCTGCTGAAAACAGGCCACACAGCTCAGACCCACACGTCGGGACCAAAGAGACGGAGGAGGCCCCAGAAAACAGACCCCGCCGGCCCGCGTGGCTCAGCGGTTGAGCGTCGACCTATGAACCTGAGGTCATGGTTCAATTCCCCGGCAGGGCACACACCCGGGTTGTGGGCTCCATCCCCAGTGGGGGGCGTGCAGGAGGCAGCCAATCCACGATTCTCTCTCCTCGTGGATGTTTCTATCTCCTCTCCCGCTCCCTTCCTCTCGGACATCAATAAACAAATAAAATGAAATAAAATAGAAACAGACCCAGGTTGCTGGGTGGAGAGAGGGCTCTCCTGAAGGTGCCCAGCCGAGCAGCGTGGGGCAGACCGTGGAGGCCCCGTGGGGGGCCGGTGGCCGTGGCGAGGCCCTGAGCCCTCCCGGGGCAGCCTGGGCCCGGTGCCCGCGCAGCACCACCCGCCCTCTGCCCGCGGCCGTGTAGCTGCCGGACGGCCTGTGGGTCCTTGGCCGTCGCCCACGCAGCTCTTCCTGGCTGTGGGCTCTTTTAAACCATCTGGGGAGCCAGCCGTCCGTCAGCAAAGCAGGAAGCCGGGCCTCTCCGGCTCCTCTTGCCGCCGTGGTGGCTGGAGCGCGGCGAAGGCTGAGGCACGGCCCGGAGCTGCGCGGGACAGAGATGGAGCGCCCGTGGCCCATCTGCCAGGCGGGAGGCGCATTCATTATTGATGGACGGGGCGTGCGCGGCTCCGCCACGCAGCCCGCCTGGGTAAATGAGACATTCTTCCGCAAATTGCTTCGTTTTTTCTGATTGCTGGTGGTGCGCGTGTCACCAAGCTGACTCAAGGTTCATCGATGCGTGCTCAGTAAATTAGAAAGAACATAGCGATGGATCAGCCGGGAGGATGAATGCGGGCCCCACAATGACCCGGGGCCATTTAATTTTCTGCTTAATTTTGTTGCAGTCAGTTTGCATTTTGGGTTATTATGCGGCAGGAAATTAACAATAAATAACAAATTTGGTCCTCCTGCGCCGGTGATGATATTTTTATAAATCTTTGTAATGCCGCTTCCTCGGGGTCCCGGTCTGTGCCCGTCTGAGACTCCCCGCAAGCGTGCGCGGGGAGGAGGGCGCTCTATTGGAGGCCGGTGGCCTTGCTCGTGGCCGGCTCTCCGCCACGCGCTCCCGTCGAACCGGCTGCGTGACGCTAACCCCTTCCTCTCTTCTCAGGTAACCCGAGGGCCATGGACGGAGACGAGGGCCAGGACCTGTCCCAAGTTTCAGGTGAGACCCCCCTCGGGGACCCTGTTGGGGTTCCGGTTGTGATCTGGGGGGGCGGGCAGAAGGGAACACGGTGAGGGAGTTGGTGTCAGTGTTTGATGTCAACCCTTAGAGGCCGTCCCCACCGGAGAAGCTGAGCCGAAATCTCCAAGTTACAGTCGGCTCTGCTTGAAGCCTGAGAGCAGCTGGGAGGGACTGACTACACGTGGGTCCCCGGGGTGGGGGCGGGGGCAGGGGGGGGTGACTGGCTGATCTTCTCTGGACCAAACACCTGCCAAGGCCCTTGTTTAAAAGTGAGAAAAGGGGACGGACTGGAGGGGGATGGAGAGAGGGAGAGAGAGAGAGAGAGAGAGAGAGAGAGAGAGAGAGAGAGAGAGAGGGAGGGAGGAAGAGGAGGAGGAAGTAGCTTGGAAAAGTTTGGGGGCACAGTTTAGAATCTCTGCTAAGCCTGGAAGCAGCATTGCTTGCCTTCCCCATATGTGTATTTTCATTTTATTTGTGTTAATTCACCTGAGGATATTTTTCCATTGATTTTTAGAGAAAGTGGAAGGAGAGGGAGGGAGAAGGGAGGGGGAGAGGGCGAGGGGGAGGGAGAGGGGGAGGGAAGAGGGAGAGGGGGAGGGAAGGAGGGAGAGGGGGAGGGAAGGAGGAGAGGGAAAAGGAGAGGGAGGAAGGAGAGGGGGAGGGAGAGGAAGAGGGGGAGGGAGGAGGGAGAGGTAGAGGGAGAGGGGGAGGGAGAGGGAGAGGAGGAGGGAGGGGAGGGAGGGGGAGGAAGGAGGTAGAGGGGGAGGGAAGAAGGAGAGGGAGTGGGGAGGGGGAGGGAGAGGGAGAGGAGAAGAAACATCTATGTGAGAGAGACACATGGATTGGCTGCCTTCCGCAGCCCCAACCAGGGTCGGGGATGGAGCCTGCAACCAACATACATGCCCTTGATGGGAATCGAACCCCAGACCCTTTAGTCCGTGGGCCGGTGCTCTATCCACTGAGCCACACCAGCCGGGGCCCCTTATGTGTATTTCAAGCCGTGTGGGACGTGGCCCTTCTCGTCCCAGGGACAGGAAGTGGAGCAGTGAGGAGGAGGAGGTGAGGCCGAGGGTGGGTCCAGGCCGCCCAGCGGGTGGCCCCGGCAGCCACCCCTCCCAGGTTTGTGGGTGAGGAAACACCTTCTCTGTGCTGTACGTGGGGGCGGGGCGGGGGCGGCAGATCGGCCTCCAGGGGTTCTTACGTTGTATTTCCAGCCTCGGCTCACGTCAGCCCAGGTCGCCGGCCTGCCCACTGGCTCCCAAGGTGTCCCTGAACGCTGCCTCTTGGTCTGAATCCGTCCCGAGGTGGAGACCAGGACCGGGGGGCAGGCCCTGCCCGTGTGCTCTGAGCTGTGCCCGCCTGGAGACTGGAGACGGACGGCCCCTCCTCGGTGCGGCTACGCTGGGGGGTGGGGGGGAGGGTGTGGACTCGCCCACGGCTGCAGCATCCCAGCCGAGGGCCAGCTTTCCCCGTGGCGCTAGGCCTGGCAGTGCCGCCGGGGCGTGAGAATGGGTCGGCGAGTGTGGCCTGGCCTCCGTGAACTCAGGGCTTCCCCAGACACGCCCTCAGTGCACAGAGGGGAGCAGGTGGCGCTGGCGCTGACGTTGGAGAACCATGGGACGCCCGTGTCCTCTCCATGCAGCTCTGGGCAGCGAGGGGGACGGGAATGCACCGCGTGGGAGGGCGTCAGCCATGCGGACGTCAGAGTGCACCTAGGACCTCATTCCTTCATACAAAAGAGATCCACGCACACTCACACACACACACATTCACACACACTCATACACTCACTCACACACACACACACACACACGCACATTCACACACACTCATACGCTCACACACATACACACACTCACATACACGCTCATACACACGATCTCAGACACACACATTCACACACAGGCTCACACACAGAATCACACACACATGCACACAGTCACATAAATACACCCCACACATGCACACGTACACAGTCTCACACACATACTCACATATACATTTACACACACACTCACATGTACGTTCACATACACTCACACTCACATGTACGCTCACACACACTAACACACACATGTACGCTCACATACACTCACACTAACACATGTACGCTCACACACACTAACACTCACACACACTAACACTCACATGTGCGCTCACACAAACACTGACACTCACACTGACACATGTACGCTCACACACACTAACACTCACACACACTGACACTCACATGTACACTCACACACACTAACACTCACACTGACACGTACGCTCACACACAGGCACAGGGCATTCTGGGGCATCTGTGCTGCTTCCGGGCTCCCTCCTGGGACAGGGTGGCAGAGGCAGGGCTGTTGTGGAGGAGACAGGCTCCCCGCCGCCCCGCTCGGCCTGTTCGGACGCATTTCCCTGAGGCACGTGCTCGCTCTGTGAAAAGATCCCCACCACCACCACGGCCTGTCGGCGAGCCTCGGGCCTGGCTCCGGGGTCTGGCCCTGCTCTGCGGGGGTGAAGCTGCAGGAGGGCGCTGTGAGCCTCCCCGGAGGGGCCCCGCACCGCCCTGTGGGTGTGTGTCTGCGTGTGTGTGTCTGTGTGTGTGTGTCTGTGTCTGTGTGTGTGTGTCTGTGGGTGTGTGTGTCTGTGTGTGTGTGTCTGTGTGTGTGTGTCTGTGTGTGTGTCTGTCCGTGTCTGTGTGTGTGTGTCTCTGTGTGTGTGTCTGTGTGTCTGTGTGTGTGTGTCTGTGTGTGTGTGTCTGTGTGTCTGTGTGTCTGTGTGTCTGTGTGTGTGTCTGTGTCTGTCCGTGTCTGTGTGTGTGTCTGTGTGTGTGTGTGTCTGCGGGTGTGTGTGTGTGTGTGTGTCTGTGTGTGTGTCTGTGTGTGTGTCTGTGTGTGTGTGTCTGTGTGTGTGTGTGTCTGCGGGTGTGTGTGTGTGTCTGTGTGTGTGCCTGTGTGTGTGTCTGTGTGTGTGCGCACGCGCGTGCGGATTGGGGGTGAGAATGTCAAAGCCACAGGGGGGTACACACCCCGAAGCAGAAGGAGGCCCTCCCCTGGGTGCACCGGGGATGATGCCCCTGAAGAGGAGACCCCGTGACCCTGGGTCCCTGTGTGAGGAGCAGCTGAGGCTCGGCAGTCCGCTCTCGGCTCTCGGCTCTCGGCTCTCGGCTCTCCGCTCTCCGCTCTCCGCTCTCCGCTCTCCGCTCTCTGCTCTCGGCCTGGTGACAGGAGCAAGGCCTCCCTTTCTTCTCGGGCTCCTCGCCCTCGGCCCATGCTGAGCCTCCAGAGGGCCGGGTCCCGCTGGCGGGGGCGCCTGGGGGGGGGGCCGGGGGCGGCTGCCCGGGGAGGGAGCTCCGGGGCGGGACGGGGTTGGAATCCAGCTTGTGCACCGTTAGAAGAGGACACGCTCCCTCCAAACCCGCATCGCACTGCGGGTCTGCGCTGAGCCCGGAGCATTCTGGGCAGCGACCGGAGCGGGTCCAGGCCGGCCCTTCTCAAAGTCCATTTGTACCGGTTTCAGAGAGGAAGGGAGAGGGAGGGGGAGGGGGGACACAGCGGTGAAGGGAGCATCATGGGTGGCTGCCTCCTGCACGCCCACACGGGGCACCGAGCCCACAACCGGGGCCTGTGCGCTGACGGGGAATCGGACCCTGACCTCCTGGCTCCCTTTTCAATGCTGAACCCCTGGGCCGCGCCGGGGCGGAGCCTTGCCCTCCCGCTGTCCACAGTGCATGTGTCCATGTGTCTCGTACGGGCGGAGGGGGACACGGCGCCGGGGCTGCGCACGCCTGATGTTCGCGTGGCCCCACGTGCTCCGTTAGCCTGTCTGTCGGGGCTCACACATCGCTGTCGCTTTGTCCTCTAGCGGCCGTGCGGTCCGCCACGCACACGGGGCGCTGGGCCCATTCGCTGCCGAAGAGCTTTACAGAGGCCACTCGGCGTCCCCTCGCCTCGGTGGCCACCCGGCGTCCCCTCGCCTCGGTGGCCACCCGGCGTCCCCTTGGCCTCGGTGACCACCCGGCGTCCCCTCGCCTCGGTGGCCACCCGGCGTCCCCTCGCCTCGGTGGCCACCCGGCGTCCCCTTGGCCTCGGTGACCACCCGGCGTCCCCTCGCCTCGGTGGCCACCCGGCGTCCCCTTGGCCTCGGTGACCACCCGGCGTCCCCTCGCCTCGGTGGCCACCCGGCGTCCCCTTGGCCTCGGTGACCGCCCGGCGTCCCCTCGCCTCGGTGGCCACCCGGCGTCCCCTCGCCTCGGTGGCCACCCGGCGTCCCCTCGCCTCGGTGGCCACCCGGCGTCCCCTCGCCTCGGTGGCCACCCGGCGTCCCCTCGCCTCGGTGGCCACCCGGCGTCCCCTCGCCTCGGTGACCACAGCAGAGCGGGAGCCCCTTCCCGCCTCAGGCGTCGCGTGGGCCGAGCTGCCGGGACTCAGGACCCTTCTGTCTGCCAGGAGCTTCCTGGGCCGGGGCAGGGTGTGCCGTCCACACGGTGTAGCGTCCACATGGAGAGGCTTTGCCCGTGGCGAGGGTTTCCATGGAGAGGTGCGTGCCCCCGTGGGGACCTTTTGCGCGAGGCGTCCCGGTCCCCGAGCGCTCGGCTCCCGCCCGCCCAGCGCTTGTCTCCGCGGCCACCCCGCAGACTCGGGCTTTTAGGCAAATGAGGGGCCTCTTAGGGCTGTGGCCGGGGAGCGAGGGCAGGCGGAGGACAGCGAGGCTGGGGGGCTGCGGTCGCCCCGGCCCTGGCTGCTTGGAGGCCCGCGCAGGCCATGGATGCTTTCTCCTCCGGCTCCCGCTGCTCCGCGCGGGGGGGGGGGGGGGGGGCTCCTATCCATCAGGCCGGCACAGGGCCTCGCATCGCACCCCACTGTTTGCATTAGTCCCTCGTCCCCCCCACGTGGGACACAGGGAACGTGGCGCGGGGAGGCGCCCTCAGCCAGTACATCTGTCTTGTTTTCTAAGAAACAGATTGGCCACCTTTTTTTAAAATGTTTTAAATCCTTTTTTGTTTCTCGGTGACAGCGGACGCACACTGTTGTGTTAGCTGCAGAGGTGCAGCCCAGCGATTCGAGTCACACGCCTTGTCAGGGGGCCGGCTGCACCCCCACCCCCACCCCCACCGGGCAGGAGCCTGGCGGGTGGTCACCGAGGCCAAGCTCCTCCCGACCTGCACTCGCATGCGTGGCTGCCCTGCGTCCACTCCCTGCCACTCCCAACGCCTGTACCCACCCCTGCCCTCCTCCCCTTGGGCCGTCGGCAAAAAGAACGGTCACGTTTTATTTCATTTTTCGTTTGAAACAACTGTTTCTTTTCAAACGTGTGTTTTTATTCCTGGAAACAGGTTTCAGCATAAGGATTTAAAACAGGGCTCCTCAAACTTTTTAAACAGGGGGCCAGTTCCCTGTCCCTCAGACCGTGGGAGGACCGGACTATAGTTTAAAAAAAAAAACTATGAACAAATTCCTATGCGCACTGCGGGCCCGGGACGCGTCGGCTGCTAAGCAGGACAGGCAGCGGCACCCGGCGGGCCGGATCCATGTCCTCGACGGGCCGCATGTGGCCCTCGGGCCGTAGTTTGAGGGCCCCTGATTTAAAATGATAAATGGATAGAAATAAACTTGCGTGAAAACGGGATGGTGTTGGCTGTGGCCGTGTACCTTGTTTATGTGTATGGGTGTGAGCCCTGGGACATGGACAGTGCTCATTAAAATACCCCCTTCTTTCTCACCCAAACCTGACAGCGTGCCTCTCAGCGTTACTCTCCTGTCGGCCTGTGTTGCCGAAGGAGCGGTCACCAACTCTTCCATGTTCCCTGAACCTCGCCCTCTGCTGTTCTGGGTCTGGGCCTCAGTCTAGTCCCGTTTTCAGAGCTCACTCTAAGATTGCCCGTGACCTTACTGCTTCGCTCAGCGGCTTGGCGTCTGCTGCTCCTCCCATTGTTTTTTATTAATTTTTTTTCTTTATTGATTGAGGTATTACATAGGTGTCCTTATCCCCCCCCCCATTGTCCCCCCCACCCCCCCCACTCATGCCCTCACCCCCCTGGTGTCTGTGTCCATTGGTTAGGCCTATAGGCATGCATACAAGTCCTTCGGTTGATCTCTCCCCCTGACCCCCGCCCTCCCCTACCTTCCCTCTGAGGTTTGATGGATGCCTCTTTGTCTCTGGGTCTGTTTTTGCTGATCAGTGTATGTTGTTGTTTATTTTCCATAAATGAGTGAGATCATGTGGTATTTATCTTTCTCTGACTGGCTTATTTCACTTAGCATAATGCTCTCCAGGTCCATCCATGCTGTTACAAATCGTAGTTCCTTTCTTCCTTTTTATAGCAGTGTAGTATTCCATTGTGTAGATGGACCACAGTTTTCTGATCCACTCATCTGCTGATGGGCACTTAGGCTGTTTCCAAATCTTAGCTATGGTGAATTGTGCTGCTATGAACATAGGGGTGCATATGTCCTTTCTGATCGGTGTTTCTAGCTTCTTGGGATATATTCCTAGAAGTGGGATCACTGGGTCAAATGGGAGCTCCATGTTTAGTTTTTTGAGGAAACGCCACACTGTTCTCCACAGTGGCTGCACCAGTCTGCAATCCCACCAGCAGTGCATGAGGGTTCCTTTATCTCCGCATCCTCGCCAGCACTTGTCGTTTGTTGATTTGTTGATGATGGCCATTCTGACAGGTGTGAGATGGTACCGCATTGTCGTTTTGATTTGCATCTCTCGGATAATTAGTGACTTTGAGCAGGTTTTCATATGTCTATTGGCCTTCCTTCTGTCTTCTTTTGAAAAGTGTCTATTTAGGTCTGTTGCCCATTTTTTGATTGGGTTGTTTATCTTCCTTTTGTTAAGTTGTATGAGTTCCCTGTAAATGTTGGAGATTAAACCCTTATCGGTGATGACATTGGCAAATATGTTCTCCCATGCAGTGGGCTTTCTTGTTGTTTTGTTGATGGTTTCCTTTGCTGTGCAAAAGCTTTTTATTTTGATGTAGTCCCATTTGTTTATTTTCTCTTTAGTTCCCATTGCCCTAGGAGCAGTATCAGGGAAGAAATTGCTTTGGCATATGTCTGAGATTTCTCTGCCTGTGGATTCCTCTAGTATTTTTATGGTTTCCTATGTTTAAGTCCTTTATCCATTTTGAGTTTATTTTTGTGTGTGGTGTAAGTTGGTGGTCTAGTTTCATTTTTTTGCATGTATCTGTCCAATTTTCCCAGCACCACATATTAAAGAGACTGTCTTGACTCCATTGTATGCTCATGCCTCCTTTGTCGAATATTAATTGAGTGTAGTGGTTTGGGTCGATTTCTGGGTTCTCTGTTCTATTCCACTGAAGATCGATTACATTTTTTAAAAAGCAGTCGGGGTTACAGGGACACACACCAGCATGAGTTGAGCAGAGACAACAGGCCCTCCTGGGAAAGTCCTGGTTCTCTGTGGTGACCACCGGCTCCAGCCCGGGACCTAAAGGGGCCCAGACCCCAGAGCACCATGGAGCACCCCAAAGTCCTCCAGGCGGTCACAGGAGAAACCGGGGTGTGACGGGAAGTGTCTCCACTCCCGCCCCCACAGCCTGAGAACCGCAGCTGCTCATGCACACCCCACACTCACCCCACATCCGGCCATCAGGCCTTTGTTAGACGGGGTCTCCACTCCCAGGTCTGTAGGGCCCCCAGGGGCTCCCCGAGAAAGCAGGTGGCCTGGGTCCCCGGTCGCCCAGCTTCCCCACTGCAGCGCCCCCACTTTACCTAAAAGACGGTTTTACCCACTGAAGTTCCGTGTAAGATTATTCTCACCAGGAGATTAAAAAGGTAAAGAGACCGCTCCACCACCTCCCTGTGGCCCTCCAAGGTTAAAGCCACTGCTGGGCAGGCCGGAGCGAGTTGTCGAGAAGCGCGTTCCGCCCGCACCCTCCTGCTCCGGGTGCTCCCCTCGCCGTGACGTGAGACCACGGGAGCCAGAGCCCTGGCTGCTTTCGGGTCTCCTATCGCGGCGATGACGCACCCGTGACGTCACACACCTCCACCAGGCCGGGTAGAAGCCAGCAATTGCAATCCGGTCTCTCGGCCGTTGTTTTCCTGGGGAAATTCCCACCGTTAAGCCGACTTCATTCCCCTTGCGTTGGCTCCTGGCATATTCCCCCAGCACTCTCCCTGGCAGGGGCCTGCCGTGGTGCGGGCAGAGGCCGCCGAGTGCAAGGTGGTGCCTGGTTCCTGGGAAAGGCCATGCCCGCCCAGCTCCAGCTCGGCCTGGGCGGGCCCATGGCAACCACCCAGGAAGGGCGTGTCTCAGATGGGCGTGTCCCAGGTGTGGGCGTGTCCCGGGTGTGGGCGTGTCTCCGTGTGGGTGTGTCTCAGATGGGCATTCCCATAGTGGGCGTGGCTCAAATGGGTGTGGGCGTGTCCCGGGTGTGGGCATACTCCATAGTGGGCGTGTCCCAGGTGTGGGCGTGTCTCAGTGTGGGTGTGTCTCAGATGGGCATTCCAATAGTGGGCGTGGCTCAAATGGGTGTGGGCGTGTCCCGGGTGTGGGCATACTCCATAGTGGGCGTGTCCCAGGTGTGGGCGTGTCTCAGTGTGGGTGTGTCTCAGATGGGCATTCCAATAGTGGGCGTGGCTCAAATGGGTGTGGGCGTGTCCCGGGTGTAGGCATGTTCCATAGTGGGCGTGTCTCAGATGGGTGTGGGTGTGTCTCAGATGGGTGTGGGCGTGTCTCGGATGTGTGTGTCCCAGGTGTGGGCGTGTCTCGGTGTGGGTGTGTCTCAGATGGGCATTCCCATGGTGGGCGTGTCTCAGATGGGTGTGCGCGTGTCCCGGGTGTGGGCGTGTCCCGGGTGTGAGTGCCCCAGGCTCTGAAGGGTCAGACGAACCAGACACCGTCAGGCTCCCCCCACTCCCCCGCGCCCCGCCCCCCCCCCATCCCCACCATGCGCTCAGGCCTTCAGCATGGCCCTCCAGCCTGTGGCGCGCTGCCCGCCTGACGCAGACAGGCCACCCCGTCCTCGCTTCTGCTCACCTTCCTGTGGGGTCCGTCCCCCATCCTCTCCCTGAAGGTCATTTGCATGAACTGGGCCTCCGGCTGTTTCTGGCCTGTGGCTGACATCTCCTCCGTGTTGAGTCGGTGGAGGAGGTTGCCATGGGGGCCGGGGCGGGGTGTGGGGCGGAGCCTGGGCTGGACCGCCTTCTCCTCGGTCAGACGGACAGGGCGCCGTGGGGAGCCCCTGCCTCGGTAAACCTGCTTTGTGGGGATCACACTTAACTTTCATGCTTCCAAGATGAGGATCCCCAGGCAGGTTCTTGGGCGAGCCCTGGGGACCCACGGGCCGGGCTGCCTGCCCTTCGCTCCCCAGGCTGCCCCCCAACCCCACCCCGTGAGTCGGGCCATGCAGCTGACAGGAATGCGGGCACACACAACACGTGTGGCTCTCAGCCGGGGCCCAGCCTGCTGACCTTAACCACGAGGTCAGGGAGGGTGTGGCGGCTGGCGTAGGCGGGGAATCGGGCACTCCGCAGGCCACCCCAAGGGCACCCCGGAGGACACCCCGCAGAACAGCCGGCACGGGGTGTGAGGAGCGGGCTGCCGGCGGGGTCGGGGCTCCTGGTGCCTGGGCGCTGGTGATGGCGGAGGCGTGTGACCGGTGCCCGCCACGGTGCTGTGTGCGGGAACAGGGAGCCCTGGCCAGTGTGGCTCAGTGCGGACCAGGGGTCCCGGGTTCGATTCCAGTCCAGAGCATGTGACTCGGTTGCAGGCTCCTCCCCAGTCCCGGCCCTGGTTGGGGTGCGAGCAGAAGGCAACCAGTTGGTGTGATTCTCTGTCTTTCACTCTTTAAAAATCAGTGGAAAATTATCCTCAGGTGAGGACTTAAAATAATAACAATAACAACAGAAACCAGTCTAAGTTCCGAAACAGGAGGAGGATTTAATCGAAGCTCGTGCGCCTGCACAGAGCGTGCGACACGGACGCTGTGCTGAAGGGTGGCAGTGTGGTCACGTCTCAAACAGACAGCTTATGTTTATGAAGAACACATATCACCCCGTATCGCCTACAATATGTAATTGTGTGGGCACCTGCGTGCACACATGCACACACATACACACACGTGCGCACACATGCACACACATACACACATGCACATGCACACACATGCATGCACGCACGCATGCGCACACGTGCACGCACACACGTGCACGCACGCACGCACATGCACGCGCACGCACGCACATGCACGTGCACGCACAAACCAGGGCTGTCACGGTGGAATCTCCAGCAGTGCATGTGGTTTACGTGTTTTGCCTCCTCCTCCTCTGAGGCCGCACCCAGGGGAGCCTAGGCCCCGAGCCCAGTGACCAGGCCCCAGTGGCGGCCGCACCCCAGAAGCTCACCGCCGCCTCTCTCCACAGGGAAGGAGAGCCCTCCAGTGAGCGACACCCCGGATGACGGCGACGAGCCCATGCCGGTCCCCGAAGACCTGTCCACCACGTCCGGAGGCCAGCAGGGCGCCAAGGGCGACAGGGGCACAGGTGAGTCAGCCGCCGGTGGAGGCCCCTCCGTCTGCTCCGGGAGCCCTGTCTCTGTCCTTCTCCCCTCTGCTCCCCCTCAGCCACCTGCTCGGGGGAGTGCGGATCCTGGGTCGGCCCTTTGTCTGATAGATGCTCCCGGCAGCTCCGCCCGGGACCCCCACGGGCGGCCACTTGGGGGCAGCTGCCTGGGGGGCACATGGCCAGCCCTGCCCTCCGTCCTCCGTGCACGGCGTGGGAATGTGGGAGTTTATGGGTTCGGCTGGTGACAGTCACCATCCCGGGTGTCAGCGAGAGGCCGCCTCGGCCAGAGCTCAGGGTGGGCGGGAACAGACGGGCCGTTTCACGTCCCCCCTCTCCGCTGGTCCTCAAAGGCTCCATTGGGCAGAAAATGGAGAGTGGAAAGCAGAAAGGACAGATGACAAACACAACGCGGGCCGCCCCGGGTCACACACTCACTCCGGCCCACGCCTTGTCCGTGGGCCCGGACCCTGGGTCCCGGCCCTGCTCTCCACACGTTCACATCCACAAACACGCCCTTAGCCTCCCGGCGCCCGGAGGGAGGGGCCCGGAGGGAGGGAAGCCGTGTGGATTCGCACCCACGAACCATCCAGGTGACCCGTGCGCCCGGACATCCGCGTTAGGGCTCGGGGGCCGTCCTGGCGGAACAGGGGAGCTGTCCCCCAAGGCCCCTGCAGCCGGGGGTCAGAGTCCCCGCGCCCTGCCTCGGGGCTGACTCCGGGGGGCGGGGACTCCCGAGGGCCCCACAGCCTCTCCGAGGGTCGCCCCATGAACGCCGAGTGCTTGGTGCTGTGCCCTGGCGAGGGCCCCGCCCCCGGTGCTCCGGAGGGTCCCCGGACTGCGTTCTCGGGGAGCCCCTGGGAGCAGGTGCTGCTGGGGCCCGAGGGCGTGGCTGCGGGGGGCTGGTCTGCCATGGCCAAGGTCTCCGGGCGCCTGGCCGTGGGGAAGGCGGCGCGCATGCTGCTTCTCCTTTCACCGTCACGTTTGTAAGAGTGAGCTCCTGGGCTCAGAGGGCGGCACCGGCAGGCCCTGTCCTGGTGCCCGGCGCTGCCGGCGCTGCCAGTCGGGGAGCAAAGGCTCTGGGCACAGGCCACGCCGGGCCACGGCAGGGAAGCCACGGAGGGCCGAGGCGCAGGCGACACCTTCCTCTCGTGGAGGAGTTAACGGGGAGCCCGGGGCCCCCCCAGGGAGAGGCAGGACGGTTTCCGCAGAGCAGTGCGTGAGGAGTGAGGAGTGGGGTGCGTGAGCGAGTGAGGGTTGCGTGAGCGAGTGAGGGGTGCGTGAGCGAGTGAGGGGTGCGTGAGCGAGTGAGGGGTGAGTGAGCAAGTGAGGGGTGAGGGGTGCGTGAGCGAGTGAGGGTTGCGTGAGCGAGTGAGGGGTGAGGGGTGCGTGAGGAGTGAGGGGTGCGTGAGCGAGTGAGGGGTGAGGGGTGCGTGAGGAGTGAGGGGTGCAGGGCCCACGAGCCAGCCCCTACCCCCCGCCCCGGCTTAGGGCCCTCCTTCCCGGGGTGCGTGCGCACTGGCATCGTGTGCGGAGTGTCACCTACTCGCCGTGCAGGGTGTGGGAAGCAAGGTGCGTGTGTACAGAGAATGGGAGCCCGGCCGCGTGGCTCAGTGGTGAGCGTCGACCTGTGAGCCAGGAGGTCACGGTTCAAGTCCCGGTCAGGGCACAGGCCCGGGTTGCGGGCTCCATCCCCAGTGGGGGGTGTGCAGGAGGCAGCCGATCCGTGGTTCTCTCTCATCATTGAGGTCTCTCTCCTCCCTTCCTTTCTCTCTAAGCATCAATTAAAAAAAAAACATTTAAAAAAGCAGTGGGGGCAGTTGGAGAACAGGGGATCAGGAAGCTAAAGGGGTGCTCCTGGGCGGGGTCAGAGCAGGAGTGTCGGGGACAGGACAGGACGAGGCAGTGGGCCGAGGAGGCAGCGCCTGGGGGACCGGGCAGAGCCGGGAGGGCGAGGAGCCGCAGATGGAAGGAAGCACCAGGTCTGAGCCCCTCGGGCTGGGCCGAGCCTCGGCTTCCTCACGAAAGTGGCGGCGGCAGCTGAGCTGCTTCTCTCAGCAGACACGTCCCCAGGACCTCACAGGGTGGGCGAAGGGAGCCGCAAGCGTGGCTGCGGACAGGGTAGCACAGACAGAGGGAGGGGACGGACAGACAGAGGGAGGGGAAGGGACGGACAGAGGGAAGGGACGGGACAGAGGGAAGGGACGGACAGACAGAGGGAGGGGACGGACAGAGGGAAGGGACGGACAGACAGAGGGAAGGGACGGGACAGACAGAGGGAAGGGACGGGACAGACAGAGGGAGGGGACGGGACAGAGGGAAGGGACGGACAGACAGAGGGAAGGGACGGGACAGACAGAGGGAAGGGACGGGACAGACAGAGGGAAGGGACGGGACAGACAGAGGGAGGGGACGGGACAGAGGGAAGGGACGGACAGACAGAGGGAGGGGACAGACAGAGGGAAGGGACGGACAGACAGAGGGAGGGGACGGGACAGAGGGAAGGGACGGGACAGACAGAGGGAAGGGACGGACAGACAGAGGGAAGGGACGGACAGACAGAGGGAAGGGACGGGACAGACAGAGGGAAGGGACGGGACAGACAGAGGGAGGGGACGGGACAGACAGAGGGAGGGGACGGGACAGAGGGAAGGGACGGACAGACAGAGGGAGGGGACAGACAGAGGGAAGGGACGGACAGACAGAGGGAGGGGACAGACAGAGGGAAGGGATGGACAGACAGAGGGAAGGGACGGGACAGACAGAGGGAAGGGACGGGACAGACAGAGGGAGGGGACGGGACAGAGGGAAGGGACGGACAGACAGAGGGAGGGGACAGACAGAGGGAAGGGACGGACAGACAGAGGGAAGGGACGGGACAGACAGAGGGAAGGGACGGGACAGACAGAGGGAAGGGACGGACAGACAGAGGGAAGGGACGGGACAGACAGAGGGAAGGGACGGGACAGACAGAGGGAGGGGAAGGGACAGAGGGAAGGGACGGACAGACAGAGGGAAGGGATGGACAGACAGAGGGAAGGGACGGGACAGACAGAGGGAGGGGACGGGACAGAGGGAAGGGACGGACAGACAGAGGGAAGGGACGGGACAGACAGAGGAAAGGGACGGACAGACAGAGGGAAGGGACGGGACAGACAGAGGGAAGGGACGGACAGACAGAGGGAAGGGACGGACAGACAGAGGGACAGGGGAGACGGCAGCTTACGCAGATGGAACGGATGGAACAGGTGGCTTCTAAAGAGGGTAGCGGACCCCAGAGCGGCCTCACCTGAGAGAGGGGAGGGGACAGGGCGTGTGGACACCTGGACGGCAGAGGGACGCATTGGTTTTAACAAAACGCTCCAGGTCCTCACCGTGAGCAAGGGCCCTGGGGCTCCAAGGCCATGGCAGCCCCCGCCTGGAGGTGCCTGTGCCCTCGGAGAGGAGGGCCAGGGGCTGGGGCTGGGGCTGGGGCTGGGGCTGGGCCAGGGGCTGGGGCTGGGGCTGGGGCTGGGGCTGGGGCTGGGGCTGGGGCTGGGGTGGCCAGGGCTGGGGCAGAGAGAAGGGGGCTCGGTAGCAGGGCACCCGCCCCGCTGGGCCTGAGGGAAACCAGCAGACACACACGCGGAGCAGTTGGCGCAGAAGGCAGGGGAGACCCCGCGGAAGGCGGAAGCTTGGGCACGGCCCGGGAGCACCCCTGGGCGCGGGGGCGGCTGAAGCGGCAGGAGAGGCCGAGCCTGAGACCCTGAGGGCTTGGCCAAGGCCGGCCGCTGTTGGTTTCCCGCCCGGGGGCCCGGACTCGGGCGGCCGTCTCTCCTGCGGGGCCGAGCGGGGCGACCGTGCTGCGTTTGTCTCTGGAACGCGCTCCGCTGGCCTCTGCGCCCCACGCCCGCCCCGTGCCCACCCCGTGCCCGCCCCGCGCTGGGCCCGGCTCACGTCGGGGCCCCCTCCCCGCAGCCGGATCACGTGCCCACTGTGGGAGCAGGTGGCCTCTTGGAACTGCGTTCGCTCATCTGGTAGCTGGACCAGGGTTCGACTCACCCTGGCCAAGATGGAAAAAACTAAAGAAAAGTAGAAAGAAGTCTTTATTTCCCCCTCATTGGCATCCAGAAAAAGGATTACGTGTGGAGAAACAAATTTTCTTTTTTGCCCCAAGAATTCTCTGAGTAACATTGCTTGGCTGGGCCTGGGCCGGAGGGCGGAGGGGACGGCAGAGGGTTTCCTGTGTTCTTAACCGCTTACTCGGCGTCAGTCTCACCTTCACTGACAGGATGCAAAGGCCTGGCTGAGGGTGGAGGCGGCTGTGGCCCTCGGCCTGGGGGGAGGGGTGGCGGGTTTCCACAGGGGAAGGTGGAGGGAGAAGCCAGGGCCGCGGTGGAGGGCGGATGCGGAGCCTTATCTCTCAGCAGTTGGAGGAAGTGCCATATCTGCCAGGGCATCGCCGAGCTGATAAGCCTGAGCCGAGCAGCGGGGTGGGGGGCAGGGGCCTGGGGCCGCCACAGGCCCGGCTGCTGGACCTCAGGGTGGGTGCGTCCGCCTCCGGGTTGGAGTCTTAGTTTCCCCCCGAGAAGCACCTGCAAACCCTCGCCGCCGCCGCTCCCCTCCCTCCTGAGCCGATCCGCGGTGGTTTGGGTGGCAGCTTAGCTGTGTTTCCACCCTGTGCCGGTCTCCCGGGGCGCCTGGGGGAGACGGCAGGTGTGGTCGCCTGCACGGAGCCACGCCAGGCGATTCCAGTTGGAGAGACGCCCGTTTTCCTGAATTTCCAAAAACACGGGGCCCGTTTCACTGGGAAGTGTGCTGCTGACCAGCAGGCCCCTCGCCCTAAACAGGCTGTGGGGTCAGAGGCTCCAGGCTCCGCTTAAAGCAGGCGTTAGGGCCGCGTCACCTTCGCGCGCTGGTCTGGTGGGTGGAGGCCTGCAGAAGTGGGGCCTTCACGGAGGCCCAGGGCGTTGGCACTGACCTTAAACCAGGGCGCGCGTGCGCCAGGGGCCTGCAGGAGAAGGGCGTGGCTGGCACAGAAGAGGGGCGAGGAAGGAGGTGAGTGAGCGCCCGATTAGGGAAAAGGTCTAGAGAGAAACATGGTGGGGGAGCCCCTGGGAAAAGGGAGCGAAAAGGGGCAGGTAAGCAGGTCGTGCTGGAGAAAGGCCCTCGGATGGTGGTGAAGTCCCAGAGCAGCTCAGGGGGTGGAGGCGCAGGTGGGATGTAAATGATGGTGAGGGTCATGGAATGAGTGAGCCAGTGAAGGAAGGAAGGAATGAGTGAGTGAGTAAATGAATGAAGGAGTGAGTGAATGAATGAGTGAGTTGAGAGAGTGAGTGAATAAATGAATGGTGAATGAATGAATGAGTGAATGAATGAATGAGTAAATAAATAAATGAGTGAATGAATGTGTAAATGAGTGAATGAATGTGTGAATGAGTGAATGATGAATGAATGAATGTGTAAATGAGTTAATGAATGAGTGAGTGAATTAATGAATGAATGGAGTATGTGAATGAGTGAATGGATGAGTGAGTGAATTAATGAATGGAGTATGTGAGTGAGTGAGCGAATGAATGAGTGAGTGAATTAATGAATGGAGTATGTGAGTGAGTGAATGAATGAGTGAGTGAATTAATGAATGAATGGAGTATGTGAGTGAATGAATGAGTGAGTGAATTAATGAATGAATGGAGTATGTGAGTGAATGAATGAGTGAGTGAATTAATGAATGGAGTATGTGAGTGAGTGAGTGAATGAGTGAGTGAGTGAGTGAGTGAGTGAGTGAATGAATGAGTGAGTGAGTGAGTGAGTGAATGAATGAGTGAGTGAGTTAGTGAGTGAGTGAGTGCTTTGGGGCCTCCCCCCTCTCTCGGGTGGAGGCTGTAGGACGTAGGAGAACGTCAAGTGGGTTAGGATTTAAGGTTCCCCAGGCAGATTATTTCAGGTCGGTGTTTCTCAATGGGCACAGGCGGCATTGGGGGCAGGCAGAGCCCATTCCTCCCCGGGCGGGATATTTAGCCACCCATGTCCCGCCTCATCTCGGTCATCACGCCCCCCGGGTGTCCCCCCCATATTTCCCAGGGGAGAACCCCACCGCACCCCACCATTTCTCCCACTGCCTCGTCCGCCACGCGGGTCAGCGCGCCTCACGCACGGGCCCTGCCCAGGCAGGGGCCGATTTGTAGCCGGCTCGTGAAGCTTTTTAAATATAGACAGTGCGTCCCCAAACCTGGCGTGTGAACGAAGAGCAACAAAGACCATCTGCAGCAAACTGGGCCAGAAAGACGTTTGTCAAACTGGACCCTGCTGGCCCTGCTCACCAACTTCCAGTTTTAGCTTTCTGCCTCTGAAGGCGTTAACTGAAAAGCTGCTGTTTTCACAACCAGAACCCAGCGTTCATCTTATCTTCGCTTCATGCTGACAAGCTCCCGGCCCGACCGCCTCGCGCCCAGCTGGGTGGCGACGGGAAGGGCAGGCTCCCCCCCCCCCACCCCCGGAGGAGATGGGTCTGGTCCGCTGTCGGCTTTGCTCCGTCTGTGTGGAAAGCAGAGTTAGCTGTGTGCATCGAACGACCAACCGACATGCCGTTAACTTTCCTTTTACGTGAGGTTTCAGAAAGAAATGGAAAAAAAAAAAAAGGGGGGGGCGGGGTTTGCGCTGTGGTTGCCAGATGCCACCTGTCCTATCTGGTTAGGACGTTTTCTGGTTTGGGAAGTGTAAATATAACCCAGAAAACAAAGCTTCCCTCTTATGCAAAGGCAGCAAGGTTGAGGCAGAACGGGGCCTACCCAGGGCCCTGCCGTTTCCACAGAACCAGTGCCTTTCGGTGGAACTGTGGCCCCGGGGAGCCGGCCCCCAGGACGCCGCCCACGCCCCTGCCCCCCCCCCCCCCACCCCGCTTCACCCCGCCCCAGCCTGCGTGCCTGAGGCCAGGACTGCGCCGTCCAGATAAGCCCAGAGGGAACCACAGCTCCCACATCGTCCAGCTCTGGCGGAGCTCTGACCCTGTGCTGCTGGGATTTGGGGCGCGGGGGGCGGGGGAGGGGGGTGAACAGAAGTCTGTAGGCAGCTCAGAAAGAGCATCCCGGGCGGGGGTGGCATGCTGGATCCGGGGCAGACGGGGACCATGCGGCTCCAGGGAAGCCATGGGCTCTGGCTCAGAGCAACGTGGTTGGAAGAATTTACACCGTGGAAACCGGCAGACGCTAGCCGGGGTCTTTGGCTTTGCTTTGTGGGGGCCGGGTTACCTGCTCCATGGGGCGCACCTGGAGCTTTGGCATCTCGACAGCCACCGAGGGGAGCAGGAACCATTGTGTGGGTGCGGGTGTGGGTGCTATGGGAGGAAGAGCCTGTTGGGGAGCCGTGGGAAGTGAGAGGTCAACGTAGGTTGTCCGACAAGAGTTGATAACAGAGGACTCTGGCCTGTGGCTGTCACACATTGGGAAGGTAAGGCCGACTAGACCAGCTGTGGGCAAACTACGGCCCGCGGGCCGGATCCGGCTGTTCTATCCAGTTCTCTTGCTCTCCCCTCCGCTCCTTTCCTTTGAATTTATATTAGTTCACGCAAACACTCCATCCATGCTTTTGTTCCGGCCCTCCGGTCCAGTTTAGGAACCCATGGTGGCCCTCGAGTCAAAAAGTTTGCCCACCCCTGGACTAGACTCTGCAGAGAGAAGACTTCTCGAGTTCTAGGTGTGTCGATGGGAGACTGTGATTAGAAGGGGATGTTATTATTATTATTACTACTAGAGGCCCAGTGCACGAAATTCGTGCATGGGTAGGGTCCCTAGCGGCTGCCGGCTGCCGGCCGCCGGCCGGGGCCTCCCTTCGCTCCGCACCGCCCCCTGTTGGTCAGCGCACGTCATAGCGAGCGATCAAACTCCCGGTGGGTCGAACTCCCGCGGGGACACCTTGCCTACCAGGCTTTTACAGAGAGATGATTGCCGCTGCCGTTGTTTTGGTGTGAGGAACTTTGAAACGCAAAGCAGGACCGGTCCGTACCCCACGGACGTGTCCCTGACTCCCAGGGGTTTCCCCAGGAAAGCATGGCCCCTGGCAGCCTTCAGAACCCGGACTTGCACTGGGCGTTCTGAACGCCGTGTGCATTCCCGGGATTGTGCCCAGCCCCGAGAGGTGCGTGCAGAGCGAGCAGGGCCTCTCCTGGGTCCCAGGCCTGTGGCTTCCTGAGGGCTCCGTCGGGGCGTGGCGGCACGCAGGTGGCGGGCTGTGGGAGGACGGAGCTCTCTCCGCGGAGGCAGCTGGCACTTGCAGCGACTGGAGTAACTCAACTGCCACTCCTGCCCCACTTTCGGGACTGAGCTCAGCGGCAGGGCCTCTGGGCGCGGGTCTCGGGCGTGTCCCCAGGCGGCCTACGGGGAGCGTGGGGGGGGGAGGAGGGGGAAGTGGGGGGCAACTTCCCCTCGGGGTGCGGGTACGTGGCCGCAGCCTGCAGTTCCCACTGACGGCCCAGGCGGGATTCCGGGAAGCCGGGGCCCTCCTGTCTGTTCCCTGCATTGCGAACCTTGGTCCCGCAGCCTCAGGGCGCCTGGCAGGGCCCCGTCCCTTCCAGAATGAAGGACGGCACATCAGCGGCAAGAGCTGCTGGGATGAGAACGGCGCTTTCATCCGAGCCTGCGGGCGCTGCTGATGGTTCTCTGAGCGTCCCGGGCCGCGGAGGGACGAGCTGCTTTCCGCCTCCCCGCGCTCTCAGTGGGACCGGCAGTCGAGGTGGCTGCCCGCCCCGAGCCCGGCCCGTGGATGGTACATAGTGACCGTGAACCCTGATCTGGCCTCGCCCCCACTGACGGCGCCCTCACGTCGGCTTCAGCATGACGGCCCGGTGAGCATGCTCAGGGCGAGGCTGTGGTCTTCGGGGGTTTCGGCCCTGAGGTGCCGGCAGTTGTGTTTTCCATCCTAAACCCGGCGCTCACTCACAATTTCGAAGCCATGCTGCCGTCGCACAGCGTCCCCACGCTCACGCGCATGTCTGACGTCGCGGCCAGGGGCGTGGAAGTCTGTCCGAGGTGCTCTCCGGCTGGGCTGTTCCCACTTCCACGGCGGCTTTCTGCCTCCTGCTCACCCGGGGCAGCACCTCTCCCCATGCGGGCAGGAGCAGCGTGGGGAAGGGAGCAGTGTGAGGGAGGGGAGCAGCGCGGGGGAGGGGACCAGCGTGGGGGAGGGGACCAGCGCGGGGGAGGGGAGCATCATGGGGGGAGCAGCGCGGGGGGGAGCAGCATGAGGGGGGATGAAGCAGCATGGGGGAGGGGAGCAGCATGAGGGGGGAGGGGAGCAGCGTGAGGGAGGGGAGCAGCGCGGGGGAGGGGAGCAGTGTGAGGGAGGGGAGCAGCGCGGGGGAGGGGAGCAGCGTGGGGGAGGGGAGCAGCGTGGGGGAGGGGAGCAGCATGAGGGGGGATGAAACAGCATGGGGGAGGGGAGCAGCGTGGGGGAGGGGAGCATCATGGGGGGAGCAGCGTGGGGGAGGGAGCAGCGTGGGGGAGGGGAGCATCATGGGGGGAGCAGCGCGGGGGGAGGAGCAGCGTGGTGGAGGGGAACAGCGTGACGGAGCAAAGCCTGTGCTTCCCCTCAGCTCCCTTATCCTGAGCAGCCAGAACCCACGGCCACACTGCACCCTGTGGCTGTGCTGCTATTGTCTTAGGGTCTTTTCTTCCTTCCTGTCTCCCTCCCTCCCTCTGTCCCTCCCTCCCTCCCTCCCTCCCTCCCTCCCTCCCTCCTTCCTTCTCTCCCTCCCTCTCTCCCTCTCTCCCTCCTTCCCTCCCTCCCTCTGTCCCTCCCTCCTTCCCTTCCTCCCTCTGTCCCTCCCTCTGTCCCTCCCTCCCTCCCTCTCTCCCTCCCTCCCTCCCTCCCTCCCTCCGTCCATCCTTCTCTCCCTCTCTCCCTCCTTCCCTCCCTCCCTCTCTCCCTCCCTCCCTCCCTCCGTCCATCCTTCTCTCCCTCCCTCTCTCCCTCCTTCCCTCCCTCCGTCCATCCTTCTCTCCCTCTCTCCCTCCTTCCCTCCCTCCCTCTCTCCCTCCCTCCCTCCCTCCCTCCGTCCATCCTTCTCTCCCTCCCTCTCTCCCTCCTTCCCTCCCTCCCTCTGTCCCTCCCTCCCTCCCTCCCTCCCTCCCTCTCTCCCTCCTTCCCTCCCTCCCTCTGTCCCTCCCTCCCTCCCTCCCTCCCTCCCTCCCTCCCTCCCTCCTTTCTTTCTTTTAAAATTGATGTCCGATAAGCTTCCTCAGGACCCTGGTCCTGACACGAGGGCCGTGGTGGCATCTCCCTGGACGCTCTGTGGGACGTAGGAGCGTACTTTCAACCTCCGGGCTGCGTGTCAGGTCGCCCGATGCCCTGGAGTGCCGCCCTGTGGGCCAGGCTGACCTGCGGAGCAGCGAGGCCCGTGGCGCACACCCAGCGGCATCCGGCATCAGGCGTCCGGACGCAGCGCCGCTGGCTGCCGGGGCCTGTGCCGTGGGCACTGCCACCCCTGGGGGAGAGCTGAGTCAGGAAGCAGCACCCCTCCGTCAGATGGGAGGAATTGACACAGAAGGCAGGGCGGGGCCGCGGGGCTCCCTGGCCGAGGGTCATCCGTGCACCCAGAGGTCAGGGTTCGATTCCCGTCAGGGCACAGGCCCGGGCTGCGGGCTCCATCCTCAGTGTGGGGCGTGCAGGAGGCCACAGATCCAAGATCCTCTCCATCATCGATGTTTCTCTCTCTCTCCCTCTCCCTTCCTCTCTGACATCAAAACAAATATATTTAAAAAAACAATAAAAATACGTATATATTTTAAACCGAAGGGCAGGGAGCAGCCCTTACAGTACCGTGTGCCCTGAACACGTAAGTCAAGTGCAGATGGAGAAGAAGGGAAATGACTATTTTCGGTTTTGCCGCGTGACTAGAGCTGGCTTCCCAGTCTGGAGCCTGTGGAGGCTCCCCCCACCCCCCCCCCCGCCGCCTTCTCCCCGCCTAAGGGGACAGACCTGGGTCTCGGGCGTGACCGTGCGCCTCCATGGACCCGCGTGCTCACTGGGCGCGCCCAGGTGGCCTCCGTGGACCCGCGTGCTCACTGGGCGCGCCCAGGTGGCCGGGAGGAATGCTTCCAGCTGCTGGGCTCCAGCCCGAGAGCAGCCTGAATGCTACTGGCTGGAGCTCCAGGGCGCCCCCCCCCCCCCCCCGCCCCAGCCCATCGCCGCGCCCAGCTGAGCGGCTGGTCCCTCGGGCGCTCCACGGGGAGATGCCCACAGCAGCCCAGCCCCCCTCTCCAGGGCCGAGGGGCGTCAGCACCGGGAGGCGGGGAGCACCCTGCGGGGGCGGCCTTGGGGATTGGTTAGTGAGAAGCGGGTTGGGAAGGACCCACTTTGTCCCAGGTGCCCTGCGAGGCACAGGAAAGATAAGATTCTGAGGCTCAAAGGGTGTACGCTCCGGGGAGACAGCGAGCAGAGGGCCAAGTGGAAGAGGACTCAGGAGCGGCCCGTGGGATACGCTGTCTGCCCTCCCCAACACCGGCCTGGTTTACGCAGCTGCTGGTTGGTGTGGCGTCTTTTTTCTTTTCTTTCTTTCTTTTTTTTTAAGTATATATTTTTATTGACTTCAGAGAGGAAGGGAGAGGGAGAGAGAAAGAGAAACATCCGTGATGAGCGAGGATCGTGGACTGGCCGCCTCCTGCACGCCCCCCACTGGGGATCGAGCCTGCAACCCGGGCCTGTGCCCTGACCGGGATTCGAACCGGGACCTCCTGGTTCCTAGGTGGATGCTCAGCCCCTGAGCCACGCCGGCCGGGCCGTCCAGGTCTAATTCTGAAGGGCAGAGAGCGGGGAGGAGGACGGCCCTGGCCCCTCGTGCCCTCGCTCACGCGCCCTCAGGTCTGTGCGGCCTGGACCACGGTCCCCACCCACAGAGGCCGTGGGTGCCGGCTCCTCGACGCACCTCCCTGCTCCCGTGCCCGCGCCCGGGATGGAGGCTGTGTTGCTGGGGCTGTTTCACCGGACCGGGGGTCGGGGTGGGGGGGATGTTTGGAACACTGACCGGCAGGCCCTGGAGTTCTATTTGCACAGCAGCTTCTCAAGGTGCCGGCGGAAAACGCAGCCTTTTTAATTTTTAAAAACCTTCAGGTCATCTGCTTCTTCGTTCGCGGCGTCGGCGCTCCTGGCTGCCCGGGCGGGCCGCCGCTCCGATCCCCGCCCCTCGGGGTCCTGGCTCGTGTCCCGACAGCGTGTGGGATGGAGGCAGTTCACGATCGTTTGTCTGCACACCAGGCCCGGGGTCAGAGCCGTGCTTAGGGGACCAGGGGAAACGACATAGCAAGTTCCTTAAAGTGACCGGTACTCACCATCGCACCAAAGCAGGAGCAGAAAGCTCCGCCCGCTCCCACAAACATTCCTTCCCGGACACCCCGCCTCGCAGCTGCGTCCCAGGCCCCAGGCCCGCGCGTCTGCCGGTGGCCACGCACCACGGTTCCTTTTACTGATCGGCTGCTGTTTTCCTAAATGAACCTTTATTGTTGGAAGGGTGTCAGATGCCTCCTCTGATTCCCCACCGCGCCGCCCCGGCCCCGCTCCGCCCCGGCCCTCGCCCCGCCCCGGCCCCCGCTCTGCCCTGGCCCCCGCTCCACCCCGGCCCCGCTCCGCCCCGGCCCTCGCCCCGCTGTGTCTGTGTCCATGGGCCGCGCAGCTGTGCATCCCGGGTCTTCGGTTCATCACCTCCCTCCTCCCGCCGCCCTCGGGGAGCCCTCGGTCTGTCCCCCCATTCCGTGTCTCTGGGTCCGTTCCGGTCATCCGTTTATTTTGTCCATTAGGTTCCACAGATGCGTGGCCGTGCGATGCGTGTCTTGCTCAGCCTGGCTCGTTTCCCTGAGCGTGATGCTCTCCAGCCCCTCCCTGCTGCTCCCAGGGCGAGAGGTCCTTTTTCACGGCTGCGTAGGGTCCCCTGGGGTGGCTGCACCCCAGCTCTCTATTCACGCGCCGGCGGACAGGCCCTGGGGCCGCCCCGTCTTCCGTCGAGCTGCATTGTCGCTCCTGTAAGGGACGCTGCTTCCCCGGAACAAGCGGGTCCTGCCGAAATCCGGAATGCCCAGAGCTGCGGGGAACGTGGTGCTGGGTCACGTGAGCTCGCGGCTCGTTCAAGCGCAGGGGAGCCGGGTGACGGGAGGGCGCGGGAGGGCGCGGGAGAGCGGGTGCCGCCGGCGGCGCTGGTGGCCGGTCCTCACGGGCATCTGTGCGGTCGCCGTGGCGGGTGGACGATGCTTGTTGTTCCCTCCCACTGCCCCGCGTCCTTGGGTCAGGAAGGCTCCCCTCTGCAGATCCACAGAGAAGCCGGAGCCTGGGCCACAGGCCACAGGCCACGCAGGCCACACGGGCCACAGGCCACGCAGGCCACACGGGCCACAGGCCACGCAGGCTGCCTCAGGAGCCGTGGCAGAGCCCACGAGTCCCGCCGAGAAGGGAAAGGTCGCTGACCTGACGCGCGCTCTCACCAGACGCCCCTCAGTGGCTGTGAGCAGAATTCTCACCTCAGCCCTGGCTGGTGGCTCAGTGGTTAGAGCAGGGGTGGGCAAACTTTTTGACTCGAGGGCCACCATGGGTTCTTAAACTGGACCGCAGGGCCGGAACAAAAGCATGGATGGAGTGTTTGTGTGAACGAATATAAATTCAAAGTAAAGGAGCGGAGGGGAGAGCAAGAGAACCGGGTAGAACAGCCGGATCCGGCCCGCGGGCCGTAGTTTGCCCATGGCTGGTTTAGAGCGTCTGACTGAAGGGTCGAGGGTTCGATTCCCAGTCAAGGGCACCTACCTTGGTGGTAGGTTTGATCCCCGCCCCCAGTCGGGGCACGTGCAGGAGGCAGCCAGTCAACGTGTCTCTCTCCCATCGATGTTTCTCTCTCTCTCTCTCTCTCTCTCTCTCTCTATCTTGTCTCCCCCTCCCCCTCCTTCCCTCCCAAAACTCAATGGAAAAATAGCCTCCGGTGAGGATTTAAAGACAAAAACTTCCCCGTGGAGGAGAGAAAAGGGGTGGGGTGCACTGAGACCCAGCTCCTTGCGGGGCCTGGAGGTCAGAGCTCCGGGCGGGGCCGCCTTCTGCGGGGCGAGGGCACCGGCTCAGACCCAGGAGGCGGGGCTGCGAGGCCGCGGGCCGCATGGCCACGCAGAGGCTCTGCCCGCGGGACACAGGCCGCTTTGTGTCAGGAAGGGGCCAGTTGACCCAGCAGGCAGTGCGGCGGGGGGCGGGGCAGGGGGGACAGCACACACAGTAGGACTTGGGGCTCCGTGAGTGGACGGGCAGCGAGTGAGTGCACCTCCCGCAGCGATCGGACCCACCACGTGCTCACTGGCTGCGCCGGGGCCTCCCCCCTACCCCCCTACCCCCCTACCCCCCCGGGGAGCAGCAGGGCCGCTGGTCCATCCTCACATCCCGCGTCGTCCTCGTGGGGCAGGCGGCCCGGCCATGTCCACGCGCCACACGCCGCCGCCGGAGGGGTCAGCGTCCTCCTCGCTCCCGCGGGTTGTAAGCGACCAGGGTAATCCCGATCCGGCCCCCCAGCCGGTGCGGCCAGCCCCCCCCCTCCACCCCCCGACGCCAAGGCTTTGTCCCTGGCCCCGGCCGCCGTGCGCTGTGGAGGCCTGTGGGGCGTCACCTCCGCACAGCAGGCGGGTGGCACCGTGGGCAGTGCTGGCCCAGGCGTGGCCCACACAGGCCTCCCTGGGAACGGGCGCAGAGGCCGCAGGGAGGCGGGGACCCCCGGAAAGGCAGGCGCAAAGCCGGTTCCGGCGACAACGAGGCGGCTGTCAGAGGACCTGGTACACGTCCCGTCCCTCAGCCAGGGGACTGGGAGGGGCTGACAGGAGAAGGTGGGGGCACAGACCCTGGCCAGGGGAGCGCCGTGGGGCCTGGTCCGGGGCGATCGGACGATCCCGTCACCTGCAGAGCAGGTCTCCCTAATGTGACCCGGCAGCCGAGCGGGGGCCGGGGACCCACTGGCGTCACCGGGAGAGCCCGCCCTCCCCCAGCGAATGCCAGGTGGAGCCTGTGATCCTGTTGCCACTCAGCAGATTGCGGGGGGCCGGGGGGGGGGGCGCCCAGCGAGCCTGGTGAGAAGGGGGCTCACCCCGTGTTGTCAGCGATGCTGCAGGCTGTGTGAGGGGTGGGGGCGCAGAGGGGCCCTCCGTGCCAAGCTGGAGTCAGGGTTTGCCATCAGGACGCTTGCTCCTGTGCCCACCGGGTCTGACAGCCCAGGGGCCGCGTGAGAAGCGGAGGGGGGCCCGGGCCAGAGAGGGGGCAGGCCGGGGCTCCAGCACCTGGTGGCCCCGCGGCCGAGCCTGCTGCCCTCCTCCCGCCCGGCAGGCACGCGCCGAGGGCCCCACAGCCGGGGAGCAGGGGGGGCGCACGCCGGCGTCCCCCCCGCCCCCTCCCCCGGGGCAGCACTAGCCTCCCTCGCGCAGAGGCCCCCTCCGCTGGTGCTCAGGGCGCAGGAGCAGGTGCAGGTGCAGCGCCAGGCCCTGCTGGGACCTGAGTGACCTGAGCAGGTGAGGAGGGTCACGTTGCCGAAGCCGCCAGCAGCGCCCTTGCCCCGCGGTGAGAGGGGTGGTGGCAGGCGCCTTGGCAGCTGGACAGACGCCCCTGGGCTGGGTGGACAGGGCAGGTGGACAGGGCAATAGCAGGCTGGACAGGAGGTGGACGAGGTTACAGTGGGTGACACCAGAAGGCATGGCCACGCCTCACGTCATGACGGTGACCGCCTCCTTCCCCGCGTTAGAGACGTGTCCCTGGGGGCGAACCGTGTGCCCTGTCACCTCTGTGTCCCCCTCCCTCTCGTGTGCACCATCGGTGACTCCTAGCGGCTGGTCTCAGGTGCGGCTGAGGGGGGGCTGGGCCTGCCGGGGGCCCGGGGGACCTCCACGCGGGTGCCACTTGGCCTGTCCGTTCCCTCGGTGAATCACATCTCTGGGCAGACCAGCCCCGGACGGACTGCGTAGGTGCTGAGCCGAGGTCCGTGAAACACTCCCTCCTCCCAGGTCCACCAGGTGCTGCCTCCTCTTTTTTAAAAAAATATTTTTATTGATTTCAGAGAAGAAGGGAGAGGGAGAGAGAGTCATTGATCGGCTGCCTCCTGCACGCCTCCCACTGGGGATGGAGCCCGCAACCCGGGCCTGTGCCCTGACCAGGCATCGAACCCGGGACCCTTCCGTCTGTAGGCCAATGCTCTATCCACTGAGCCACACCGGCTAGGACTCTCCTCTTTTAAAAAAAATATTTTTTAAATTGATGTCAGAGAGGAAGGGAGAGGGAGAAAGAGAAACATCAGTGATGAGAGAGAGACATCGATTGGCTGCCTCCTGCACGCCCCACACGGGATGGAGCCCGCAACCCGGGCCTGTGCCCTGACCAGGCATCGAACCCGGGACCCTTCCATCTGTAGGCCAATGCTCTATCCACTGAGCAACACGGGCTAGGACTCTCAATTTAAATATTTTTTAAATTGATGTCAGAGAGGAAGGGAGAGGGAGAAAGAGAGAAACATCAGTGATGAGAGAGAAACATCGATTGGCTGCCTCCTGCACGCCCCACAGGGGATGGAGCCCTCAACCCGGGCCTGTGCCCTCACCGGCTCTGTTCCTGTCAGAACAGAAAACCCGCAGCTCCAGCTCCCTGCGGGCCTAGGACAGGGAGGGGAGTGGGTGCGGATGTGAGGACTCGGTGTTTTCCTGTTAAAACGTCCTTTATCACCAGGGGCAACCAAGTGTCCCGCGCCCTTGGTGAAGGAGGCCCGGGCCGTGCATGACGGCACCTTTGGCGGGGACACGGCGGTGTCACCATCTCCCAGAGGGCACCGAGCTCACCCATTTCCTGTTTTTATCTCAGAACATCCTGTGTGTCCTCCGCCTCCAATTTCCTGGCAGCGGGACCCGGGAAGCAGGTGACACGGCCCCTCAGCCCCCCCCCCGGCCCCCCCTCGCCCCAAGGTGCATGCACGCTGCACGCAGTTGCAGCCCAATCCGCGTCCTTGCACAGAGCGCGGGGCGTGGGGGGCGTGTCCATGGCGATGACACGTGGCGTCGCCCAGCAAGCTGCCAGCCTGGGGGGCACTTCCTCACCCCGACACTTGCTCAGCAGCGCCCCCTGCCTCTCCTGTCTTTGGCCGCTTTTAACCCTCTGGATGAGGAACCCTTCCAGAACCTACCAGACCCACCCGGCAGTCTTTCAAGAATAGCCTGAGCCCAGCCTGCGGGCTCCGTGGTTGAGCACCCACCTAGGATCCAGGAGGTCAGGGTTCGATTCCCGGTCGGGGCACAGGCCCGGGTTGTGGCTCCATCCCCAGTGAGGGGCGCGCAGGAGGCAGCCGATCGATCGCTCTCTCTCATCATGGATGTTTCTCTCTCTCTCACCACTGGTGTTTCTCTCTCTCCCCTCCCTTCTTCTCTGAAGTCAATAAAGACATATTTAAAAAAAAAAAAAGAATAGCTTGAGAACACCCTCACCTCTTCCTACCGCAAGTTGACGCGTGGACATGCCGACTCCGGCGCAGCCGAGCAGCCGTCTGGGCCCGGCCTGGCGCCAGGGAGCCCGCGGGCAGGTGCTCATTCATTCGCTCACTTCGTTCGTTCCTTCGCAAACGTGTCTGCCCCCCAAGGGCGCTGGGCTTCCCTCCCCCATCCCCGGTGTCCACATTTTCCACGGCTACCGATGGCAGCGATGCAGCCAGGAAGGAGCCGAGCCCTGGGCAGGTGGGTCCCGAGCTTCCCTTCAGAAATAGTCACCCCACGGGACGTCCCCTGTCCCCGAAGGACCCGCCTTTCACTCCCTTGTCCGATGGGACAGTGTTTCCCACCTCCTCCCCCCCCCTTTCCCCCTCCCTCTCCCTCTCTCCCTCTCTCCCTCTTCCTCTCTCTCTCTCACTCTCTCTTTCCCTCCGTCTCTCCCTCTCTCCCTCACTCCCTCTCTCTCCCCCTCTCCCTCTCTCTCTCGCCCTCTCTCTCCCTCTTTCTATCTCCCCCCTCCCTCTCCCTCTCTCTCCCTCGCTTTCTCTCTCTCTCTCTCTCCCTCTCACTCCCTCTCTCTTTCTCTCTCTCTCCCTCTCTCCCCCTTTCACTCCCTGTCCCTCTCACTCCCTCTCTCTCTTTCTCCCTCTCTCTCTACCTCACTCCCTCTCTCTCCCTCTCTCACTCCCTCTCTCTCCCTCTCTCACTCCCTCTCTCTCCCTCTCTCCCTCTCTCTCTCTCTCTCTCACTCCCTCTCCCCCTCTCACTCCCCCTCTCTCTCTCTTTCCCTCTCTCCCCCTCTCTCCCTCTCTCTCTCACTCTCATTTCCTCTCACTCCCATTCCCTCTCTCCCTCTCTCCCTCACTCCCTCTCTCACTCCCTCTCTCTCCCTCTCTCACTCCCTCTTTCTCCCTCTCTCCCTCTCCCTCTCCTTCTCCCTCCCTCCCCCCTCTCCCTCTCTCTCCCTCCCCCCTCTCTCTCTCCCTCCCCCCTCTCTCTCCCCCTCTCCCTCTCTCTCACTCCCTCTTTCCCCCTCTCACTCCCTCTCTCTCTCCCTCTCTCTCCCCCTCTCACTCCCTCTCTCTCTTTCTCCCTCTCCCTCTCACTCCCTCTCTCCCTCTCCCTGTCCCTCTCCCTCTCTCCCTCTCTCCTTCCAGCTTGCAGCTTGGGGTCTGCTGGCGTTAGATAAGGAGGAGGAGGGCCTGGCCGCCCTGGCACATGGTCCACGGGGGGTGGGCTCCTGGCGGGAGGGGAGCGGAGCGGCTCTCGGGAGTCCCTGTGGGTCTGAGCTCAGCACTGGTGACCTGCTCTTCCTGCCCCGGCCAGGCTGGCTCTCCCTCCGGCCCGGGCCTGTGGCCGCGGCTGCGGGTGGCACCTCCCCGCTGGGCCTGTGTAGTGTCCACGGGACGAGACTGGCGGGGGGACCTCATTGTCCGGAGGTGCATGTTTACGTCAGCGATTCCCAGTGAGGCCGGCACCTCCATGCCTCCCACCCGGCAGCCACCTGCTGGCCTTTCCGAGTTCTCACCTTTGACCTGGAGGCCTGACCTTGGGGGCCGTGGCATAAGGAGGTGGCCTCTCCTTTCTGTCTGGATTCCAGCCCCTGGAGCCGCCAAGGGGCGTGACTGACGGTGGAGGCCAGTCCCTTGGGGACAAGTGTCTCCGGGGTGAGCCCAGGCCTGTGGGGAGCCTGGTCCTGGGGTCCCGGGTCCCGGGGGGCGGGGGGTGTGCACCCGCCTCCTGAGAATCCAAAGGTCTCTCTTGTTAGCAAATCCCTCCACCCGCCAGCGCGCTCCTGAGGCTGCGTTTCTGGAAACGTGTCCGCGGCCCTTTCCCACGATCCTCCGGCCTGTGCCCCGCAGAGATGCCGGGAGCCGGGAGCGGGGAGCCGGGAGCTAGGAGGGGGGAGCCGGGAGCGGGGAGCTGGGAGGAGGGAGTTGGGAGGGGGGAGCCGGGAGGGGGGAGCCGGGAGGGGGGAGCCGGGAGGGGGGAAGCAGGGAGCCGGGCTGCATTGAGCTCCGCGGCCGGTGGCTGGTGTGGGGCGGCCCCTCCTGGGCCTCGGCCGGGGCTGCGCTGTGTGTGGGTTGGGTGTTGAGCAGACGCTCCTGCCCGCACATGTCTCCTCCTTCTAGGGGCTGCCTTTGGGGGCGTCAGGCAGAGGGCGAGGGGCGGCCCTCGGCGGTGGGCACAGGGTGCCGTGCGCAGAGACGTCGCGGAGGTTGTAGGTTGGAGACCGGCATCATCTTATTAACCGGTGAATAAGTTTAATTTAAAAACTCAATGGCAAAAGCATCCGAACTCTCCCCCACCCGCCGCCACCTGGGGTGCCCCTTAGCCAGGCGCCTCCTGGGAGGAGTCCGTGGTCCCCGCCCGGCCTGGTCCCTGCACAGCGGCCACCGGGCAGGAGCCGGGCAGGTGGGGCCTCTGGGCCCCCGAGGGGTGCTGGGGGCGTGCAGGGCACCCTCCGGCCACAGCTTCCCCAGGAGGATGACAGGGTGGGCCCTGGCTGCTGTGTGGCACGGCCCCTCCCACAGCCTCCCACCCAGGGCAGGGGCAGAAAGCGGGGACTCGGGGAGGGGGAGACAGTCTGAGGACCAGGCAGACGGCAGGTCACGGGGTGTCCGAGGTGGGGTCTTGGCTGCCACATACTTTTTACACTCACTCACACTCACACACACTCACACAGACACACATAGACAGACACAGACACACAGACAGACACACACACACACATAGACACACACACTCACACACAGAGACACACACATGCAGACACACAGTCATACACACACAGACACAGAGACACACACATAGACACAGATACACACATAGACACACTCACACACACACACACAGACACACACACACGTAGACACAGATACACACATAGACACACTCACACACACACAGACACACACAAACATAGACACAGATACACACATAGACACACACACACACACACACACAGAAGAGAACGAGGTTCAGAGGTGAGAAGCCATCTTGCCAAAACCACAGGAAGAGTGCCCGCCCTTGGAGCTTCCCTGGTCTGGGAGGGTCTCAGGGGCAGAGCGGGTGCTGGGCCGGGCCTGAGGCCACGGGGGTGGGGACTGTGCCCGCAGCACGCAGAGCTGGCCCCAGGCGCTCCAGAAAGTGGTCGGATCCCCTGGGTCTGTCCGGGAGGAAACGCCGAGCATCGTGGTTCAGGGGCCTGTTCGGGCTCCTCGGGGCCACTCCGCCGTGTCCCAGGGCCCCGTGGGGGTGGGACACGGGGTGCAGAGTCAGCGGGAGGTGGCCCAGGAAATTGGGGTAGAGTCCACCGGCGGGGGGAGGGCAGGGTCTCGGGGGAGGGGGCTCCCTCCCTACAGCCCTGGCCCTGGGCCTCGTCCATCAGAACTCTCCTGGGTTCCCAGGGCGGCAGGAGCTGGCCGAGCCCCCCGCCCCCCCCCCCCCCGGCAGAAAGTCCCTCACGGCACTGAAGTGGAACCCCTCCAGGGTCCGTGTCGGGCGGGGGGGGCGGGCAGTGGCAAAGGGTTGAAGGTATAAGGAGAGGTCAGGGCACCGTCTGGCCACCACATGAGGGGCCGGATGGCAGGACAGACAACACAGGTGGACCCGCAGGACAGGCCTCAGGCCCACAGCCCCACCCCCGAGCGAACCTGAGCCTGGGGCCCACAAAGAGCACTCGGGAAGAAACGAGTCTGGGACGGGGCCACCACGGGGCAGGCATCAGGGGTGATCAGCAGTTTCCTGCGTGTTCATCTTAATCTGTGCCTGAAGGGAGCCCGTCCTGGGGCTGGGAGACCCGGAGGCTGGGGGACCTGGGGCTGGGGGATCTGGGGTGGGGGGACCTGGGGCTGGGGGACCTGAGCGGGGAGGGGACCTGGGGCTGGGGGATCTGGGGTGGGGGGACCTGGGGCTGGGGGACCTGGGCGGGGGGGGGGGACGTCTGGGAGACCTGGGGCTGGGGGATCTGGGGCTGGGGGACCTGGGGCTGAGGGACCTGGGGTGGGGGGTGCTGGGGGACCTGGGGATGGTGGATCTGGGGTGGGGGGACCTGGGGCTGGGAGACCTGGGAAGGGGGGGCTGGGAGCTGGGAGACCTGGGGCTGGGGGACCTGGGGCTGGGAGACCTGAGGCTGGGGAACCGGGTGGGTGGGGGACTTGGGTCTGGGGGACCTGGGGGCTGGAGGACCTGGGGCTGGCGGACCTGGGGCTGGGAGACCTGGGGCTGGGGGGCCTGGGGGGGGTGGGAAGGCTGGGAGACCTGAGGCTGGGGAACCGGGTGGCTGGGGGACCTGGGGCTGGAGGACCTGGGGCTGGAGGACCTGGGGGCCGGAGGACCTGGGGCTGGAGGACCTGGGGCTGGAGGACCTGGGGCTGGGGGACCTGGGGCTGGAGGACCTGGGGCTGGGGGACCCGGTGGCTGGGGGACCTGGGGCTGGAGGACCTGGGGGTGGGAGACCCGGAGGCTGGGGGACCTGGGGCTGGGGGATCTGGGGTGGGGGGACCTGGGGCTGGGGGACCTGGGCGGGGGGGGGATCTGGGAGACCTGGGGCTGGGGGACCTGGGTCTGGGAGACCTGGGGCTTGGGGACCTGGGGCTGGGGGATCTGGGGTGGGGAGACCTGGGGCTGGGAGACCTGGGGCTGGGGGACCTGGGGCTGGGAGACCTGGGGCTGCGGGATCTGGGAAGGGGGGCGGGGATCTGGGAGACCTGGGGCTGGGGGACCTGGGGCTGGGGGTCCTGGGGCTGAGAGATCTGAAGCTGGGGAACCCGGTGGCTGGGGGACCTGGGGGCTGGGGGACCTGGGGGCTTGAGGACCTGGGGCTGGGGGACCTGGGGGCCGGAGGACCTGGGGCTGGAGGACCTGGGGCTGGAGGACCTGGGGCTGGGGGACCTGGGGCTGGAGGACCTGGGGCTGGGGACCCGGTGGCTGGGGAACCGGGGGCTGGAGGACCTGGGGCTGGAGGACCTGGGACAGTGAGCCGGGGCCTGTGGACCAGGGACAGGAGCCGGGGCGGTTTCTCCTTTGCTGAGTCACCGTTGCTGGAATTCCGCAGGGAGGGGAGGGAGGGCGGCGGATCCACCCTCCGCGTGTCCAGGGGGCGATACTTTATCTCTGGCCTCCCTGAGGCCGGCCTGGGCTCCTGGGATCTCTGGGGCTTGACGTGGCGCCAGCCATGGGGACAGGAGGGACAGGCAGGCGTGGGGGCAGGGCCGGGAGGACAGAGGGGTGGGTGTCGGGTCCTCACCCTCCTCTTCCTGGCTGCCCACCTCAGTCAGGAGGGGCCTCCCCGTGGGACAGCCGGCAGCCCCCACACTTGGACGGCGGGCGGTGGGCGAGAGCATCAGAGGTTTCCTCTCGTCTCCCAGGCTTCCTGTGCCAAACCCACTTCCACCTGCGCCGGCCGCTCAGCCCCAGGAAGCCGCACCTGAGCCGGCAGTCGCCCTGGCCGGGCACACCCAGTGGTGCCACGCGCCCCGCTGGGAGCAGGGGGGCACCCTGCCCCCACCCGGACAAGGGCAGCGTGTGGGCGCCCGTCCCTCTCGGCCCTTCCTCCCCTCCTCCGTGTTGTGAGTGGACACAGCCCCGTCCCTCCTGCCCTCGCGGGCACTGCCCAGGGTGGGTGCCCCCCCACACCTGCGGCCACGCAGACTCAGAGCCACACACGCCCCCCCCCACCGCCAGCAGCACGCCCCACTCCTGACTATGAGCCCGCCCGCCCGCCGCCCGCTGCCCACTGTCCCAAGGGTGGGGGCTGCCTGTCAGGGGAACCGTCTCACGTCTGCCACCCGCACACAGTTCCCTCGCTGGAATCGGATTTGGATAGAAACACAAAAGACCCTCCCGCTGCCCTGAGATCCTGCCTCCCCTCCCCTCCCCTCCCCCTCTGCTCTCCCTTCCCCCTCCCCCTCCCCTCCCCCCCTCACCTCTCTGGCCACTGCTCAGGGCTTGGGGACCTGGGGTTGCGGGGGGAGGCTGGGAGACCTGAGGCTGGGGAACCCGGTGGCTGGGGCACCCGGGGGCTGGGGGACCTGGGGCTGGGGGACCTGGGACAGTGAGCCGGAGCCTGTGGACCAGAGACAGGAGCCGGGGGCGGGTGGCAGATGTGAGGGAGCCCCGGCTCACTGTCCCAGGTCCCCCAGCCCCAGGTCCTCCAGCCCCCGGGTCCCCCAGCCTCCCCCCCCCCAACCCCAGGTTCTCTAGCGGGCGCCTGGCCTGGGTGTCTGGCCCGCGGGGCCCTGGTGCCCCCCTTGCCTCGGGGCCCTGGTGCCCCCCTTGCCTCGGGGCCCTGCTCTAGGGGGGCGACAGGCGACAGTGGAACGCATTGCAAAGGTCACTGCAAACCACAGTCCCGCAAGTTAATGAGACACGGCCTGGCCGTGCCCGGGAGGCTAATGTGATTTAAAGGAAATGTATAAAAGCCAAATGCCAGCACATTTCTAAATTCTCCTGAGTACACATCTGAGCGTGTCTGCTGCCAGGAGAGGGCCAGGGTGGGTCTGGGACTCGAAGGATGTTTTCGCGCCTCCCTGGGGTGGCCACGGCGGACTGTCACATGCGCAGCTCAATGCCGATGACGGTGCACGTGTGGGGGGGGGGGGTCTTCCTTCTAGAAGGTTCCTCAGCTGGGCCGTGGGAGCAGGACCCGGGTCCCAGGCATGAGCAGCCTCTTACAGGGACGTGCCAGTGACGGGTCAGGGACGAGGCGTTCCTGCCAGGTGAAGGCACTGGACTCCTGGTGAGCGGAACGTGGTTCCTGGAACCTCGACAGCGAGGTGCTGAGTCCCCTGCTCGGCGCCTTTTATGGGACAGAGGCCCCGGGTTTGGGTGGAACTGGCTGAGGCCCAGCCACCGCTCCCCTGCTCCCCGGTGACGGCGACGGCGTGGAGGACGAGGGGGCGGTTTGCTCCGAGGGCTGGTTAATGCGCCCTAATTTTCATGTGTGAGTGTGTGTGTGTGTGTGTGTGTGTGTGTGTGAGAGTGTGTGTGTGTTTGTGTGAGTGTGTGTGTGAGAGTGTGTGTGAGTGTGTGTGTGAGTGTGTGTGTGAGTGTGTGTGTGTGAGTGTGTGTGTGAGAGTGTGTGTGAGTATGAGTGTGTGTGAGTGTGTGTGTAAGTGTGTGTGAGAGTGTGTGTGTGTGAGTGTGTGTGTGTGAGTGTGTGTGTGAGTGTGTGTGAGTGTGTGTGTGTGAGTGTGTGTGTGAGTGTGTGTGTGTGAGTGTGTGAGAGTGTGTGTGAGAGTGTGAGTGTGTGTGAGTGTGTGTGTGTGTGTGTGAGTGTGTGTGTGTGAGTGTTTGAGTGTGAGAGTGTTTGTGTGAATGTGAGTGTGTGTGTGAGAGTGTGTTTGTGAGTGTGTGTGTTAGTATGTGTGTGAGTGTGTGTGTGTGAATGTGAGTGTGTGTGTGAGTGTGTGTGTGTGTTTGTGAGTGTGTGTGTTAGTGTGTGAGTGTGAGAGTGTGTGTGAGAGTGTGTATATGTGTGTGAGTGTATGTGAGTATATGTGTGTGTATGTGTGTGAGTGTGTGTGTATGTGTGTGTGTGTGTATGTGTGTGAGTGTGTGTGAGTTGTGTGAGTGTGTGTGCGCACATGTGTGCTGCTGCCGTAACTGACATAGCTTCCCAGGCCCTCCTTCACAGGACAGTGCCTGTTTCGAATGCTGACCCTAAGGTGTTGATTCGATAGCCTCTCACATTTGCACATTTGCACACCGACCACCGAGAGGACACACTGCAGACCCGCCTGGCGGCCCGGGCTCCTCCCTGGGACGCGGTGACAGTCCTGCCTCCCAGGACCTGGTGCGGGCGAGGGGCAGCGCATGGAAAGGGCTTCGGCGCCCCCGGCACTGGCAAAGCTGCAGCGCCGCCCCCACAGTGCGGGCTGATGGGGAGACAGTGGAGGCGGACAGGACAGGACAGGACAGACTGACCCGCCCACCCGTGAGGACTAACCACTCGCCTTGGGAGCTGGTGTGCGTGAGCCGCGTGGTGGGCGAGCAGCAGCCAGTCCCCCGGCCCTGCTCCGGGGAGCGCCGGCGGGCTCCGCACCACAGCCAGTCTGGCTTTAGACTCTGCAGTTCTTGGGGAGTCACACACTGAGGACACAGACGTCCGAGTCGGTTGTCATTACACCAGGCGAGGAGTGATTCCCTCCAAAGGGGGACCGCACAGTGTCCAGCGAAGGCGTTGGTATCGATCGTGTGTCGCACGGTCATGGGGACACGGAAGCACGTGGCGAAGCGGTGCGTGGCAGGGCTGACGCCCAGGCCGCAGTCCCCACAGCGGGACGCCTTAGCGGCGTTGCCTCCGTTCGCACCCAGAGCCCCTCCGCTGGCCCGGTCAGCGCGACCTGAACGCCCCCTTTTGTGCCCAACGCCACGCGAGTCGGGGCCTGGGGCTGAGGGGGGCGCCGACACCTGCCTTTCGCATCGGTCACCGGGACCCCCCGTCGGCGGTGTCCGGGGGTCGTGCGGGTGTCATCAGAGTTTATGTCACATCGCCTCTGGCAATGCCCCCGATTTAAAAGGCAACACTTACCTCCACGCCCCTCCACCTGAGACGGCCGTGGCGGCAGGACGCACGGCGGGGCCGGGAGGCTGGGACGAAGGGGAGAGCTCCCTGAAGACGGCCTCCGGGCAGCGGGCAGCGTCGCGCTGACCACACGGTGGGCCAGCCAGCACATGCCCTGGGGCCGCTGCCCTCAGCCCTGTGTGGCCAGAGGGGGGGAGGGGAGGGCTCTGTGAGAGTTCTGGCCAGGACAGGAGGGCGGGGCCCAGTGTTTGCTGGGACAGGACCGAGCCGGCGGCTCAAGCCACGGCGGGTCTGAGGACAAACCTGGGGCCCATAAAGGTTTGGAGCAGGAGCGCCTTCTCTAGAGAAGCCAGTGCGGCTTCCTGGCACGCCTGGGCACCTCTGCCCGCTCTCACCGCCTTCTCTAGAGAAGCCAGTGCGGCTTCCTGGCACGCCTGGGCACCTCTGCCCGCTCTCACCGCCTCTCTCTGCTCTCTTGTTGCAGTTTCATACGGGGCTGATGGCTTTAGGGATTTTCACGCAATAATTTCCAATTCTTTCTCTCGTAAGTATACGCTCTGCTTCTGGGTAAACACGGACACGTGTGCTCATTTCAGGCTCCGCTCCCATAGCGTGGGTACTGTGTGTGTCTGTGTGTTTCCATCGCCTTCTGCATGCTTGTCAATGTGAGATCAACGCATGTTGACCGTTCAGCTCAGCAAACAGCTCCCATCCACAGCATAACCTCTACAGCCAAGTGCTTATTTATTTTCACATGTATTTGTATTGATTTATAGGTGTATTTATTTATTTTTAGATGTATTTGTGTTGATTTATAGATGTGTTTGTTTGTTTATTTTTAGATGTATTTGTGTTGATTTCAGAGAGGAAGAGAGAGAGAGAAACATCCACGATGAGAGAGAATCATGGATCAGCTGCCTCCTGCATGCCCCCCACTGAGGATGGAGCCCGCAACCCGGGCCTGTGCCCTGACCGGGATTCGAACCGGGACCTCCTGGTTCCTAGGTCGATGCCCAACCCCTGAGCCACGCCAGCCAAGCCACAGCGACATTTTAGATGTGACAGGTGCCATGGAGCGTCCCTCTGTAGTGACGTGGCGTGTGTGCCGGGGCACACGGACAGTGGCATGGACGGAATCGCCGCTCCCCCCCCCAGCCCGCTGGCAGTGCCGCTGCTAACGTGGGTGTCTCCTCTCCGCCGAGGAGATGAGGAAACGGCGGGCCGTCGGTCAACATCCACGGCCCGGCCTGTGTCCCGTCAGCCTTCCATGTCTGCGGGCAGGAGCGGGCACAGGCTGCCCGTCCGTTGCCCAGGGTTCACTCCAGAACTGAGAGGAGCCGCGGGGGGGGCCGCGGGGGGGCCGCCGCGGGGCCTCCTGATCTGAGCCGTCAGCAGCGGGTGCTGGCCGCCTCCCGGTCCCAGGCTCCAGGCTGAGCGGGCCCGTGCGTGCGGTCCGGAGGGCGTGTGGGGGGTGGAGAGCGCCCTGCGGGCGGAGAGCTGCGCGTTCCCAGTGAGTCAGGCGGCTGCCCCTGAGGGTGGCGGCTTCAGAGCCCGGCTCAGTCCGTCCTCTGGGGAGTCCGTCCGCGGGCACGGGGCGACTCTGAGGTGGCCGCTGTCGCACACGGGCGGCGGGGTTCCCGTTGTCAGAAACCGTGAGGGCCCTACAGGACCCATCACGTCGAGCCCTGCTCTCGCCGCCCGGCTGGCTGCCCTCCCTGTTCACCAGGGTCCGGAGAGCGCGCTCTTCCGAAGGCTCCTTAGGTTCAGCTTTCCAGCGCCAGCCTGACGTTTACTTCTGCGGGTGTACACGCGTGTATGTAGGTAAATGTTCACATATGTGTGTACCTGTGTGTGTGTGTACTGCTATGACTGTAAGGCAGGAAGTACTGGGACAGGGTTGTACACGCGTGTATGTAGGTAAATGTCCACGTATGTGTGTACCTGTGTGTGTGTGTACTGCTATGACTGTAAGGCAGGAAGTACTGGGACAGGGTTGTACACGCGTGTATGTAGGTAAATGTCCACGTATGTGTGTACCTGTGTGTGTGTGTACTGCTATGACTGTAAGGCAGGAAGTACTGGGACAGGGTTGTACACGCGTGTATGTAGGTAAATGTCCACGTATGTGTGTACCTGTGTGTGTGTGTACTGCTATGACTGTAAGGCAGGAAGTACTGGGACAGGGTTGTACACGCGTGTATGTAGGTAAATGTCCACGTATGTGTGTACCTGTGTGTGTGTGTGCTGCTATGACTGTGTAAGGCAGGAAGTACTGGGACAGGGGTGTACACACATGTATGTAGGTAAATGTCCACGTATGTGTGTACCTGTGTGTGCGTGTGCTGCTATGACTGTGTAAGGCAGGAAGTACTGGGACAGGGGTGTACACACATGTATGTAGGTAAATGTCCACGTATGTGTGTACCTGTGTGTGCGTGTGCTGCTATGACTGTGTAAGGCAGGAAGTACTGGGACAGGGGTGTACACGCATGTATGTAGGTAAATGTTCACATATGTGTGTACCTGTGTGTGCGTGTGCTGCTATGACTGTGTAAGGCAGGAAGTACTGGGACAGGGGTGTACACGCATGTATGTAGGTAAATGTTCACGTATGTGTGTACCTGTGTGTGCATGTGCTGCTATGACTGTGTAAGGCAGGAAGTACTGGGACGGGTGTGCACGCATGTATGTAGGTAAATGTTCACATATGTGTGTACCTGTGTGTGCGTGTGCTGCTATGACTGTGTAAGGCAGGAAGTACTGGGACAGGGATGTACATGCGTGTATGTAGGTAAATGTTCACATATGTGTGTACCTGTGTGTGCGTGTGCTGCTATGACTGTGTAAGGCAGGAAGTACTGGGACAGAGCCAATGTGAGTTTTGAGGTGGACGGTCACACGCTTGAGATGTCGGGGGCCCAGGGGCACCTCGGAGTAAGATACCACGACCTCAGACACAGTCGTAGCTCGGGGCGTGCAGGCTCAGCAGGAGGGGGTCGAGGCCGGTCCTGTGGTGAAGACCCCGTGTGTAGGAAGTGCTCCCGGTCAGCGCTGGAGCTTCCGTGCGATAGGTGGGATGCGTGTTGATGCACTGCCGTCTACGTATTCACACGGATGGGCTCCCAGGTCCTCGTATTATCTCTCCTTCTCCCCCTCCCCCATGTGCCCAAATCCTAACTGTCCCCTTGGCCCAGTGGCCATTCAAGTCCCCGCCCAACAGCAACCAAACTGTTCTGGGCCAACAGCGCCACCTGGTGGCCACGGTGGGGAACTGTCCTCACTCCTCAGCGCCTCTTTTCTTCTGAAAAATTAAAAGCCTCTCCCGTGTCAGCCCCGGACCTTCTCCGTGCCGGTGTGTGTCCCTCGTCACCTGAGGAAAGGCGTGTCACACACTTGCGCTTTTCTCTCTCCCGGACTTTATCCCATGGAAAGGCCTGACACAGTAAGTAGGGCTCACAACACCCCTAATCACACATCTTTCCAACGGAAAGAAGCCACCGACACTTCGAATGGTGTGCGTTATCATACGTGGTGTCATGCACCTTTAAAACGCTTAGCACGTCTCACACCCCCGTCGGGACGCCCCGTCGGCAGCGTCGGGGATCGTGCCGTTAGCATCCGAGTTTCGCGTCGCGTCGCGCGTCGCCGTGTCTGCAGCAGCTCGGACGCGCCTGCGTGTCGCCTCCTGCACATCGTCACTGACTGGCCCTCGTCCCACACCCCCCCCATGGGCCCACTCTGCGGGAGGTCCACCGGCCAGTCGCGCTGCGTCAGGAGAGTTTCTGTCCCCACTGGTTTTTTCATTCGAACCGGAGCGTGGTGAGCCCCCAGGCCTGGACGCCTCCTGGGCGGACGACGTCGGAATCGCTTTCTGATGGAAGCGTGTGTGGCCTTGGCTCACGCGGAGAGAGCCCTCCGTCCAGTCCCCACAGTCACGGTCCCTCCTCCTTCGCCACAGAGGCCGATGCTGTCTGCGTTTCCCCCGGAGCCCAGGCGGGGCGGGTCCAGGGCCCTGTCCCTGTCCCTGTCTCTGTCCCTGTCCTGTGGGCGGGGCCTCTTCTGGCTCTGAAGCCCCCCTCCCCCGGCCTCAGGCTGGTGGGGGACGGGCTGGCCTGTTAAGCCTGCTGTTTGTTTTGGTCCTGTTACAGCTCAGACCGTGTGTCCCACGGCATAGTCATGAGAAGGGCCCGCCCCCGCCCGCCGAACCACTGGTCCCCTGGCTTGAACCTCTGGGGGTGAGGGTGGCATCCCTGCTTGCTTCCCCTCACGCTGTCCTCGCCCCTCCCGCCCTACAGTGTCCCTGCTCCGGGCGCCCATCAGAGCGTGGGCTCCCGGGACCAGGCACGTGTCAGCCGGCTCTCTCTGGGGCATGGCCAGCCCACGCGTCTACCCTCTCAGGAGAGCATCTTTACCTTTTTAACTTTTTCTAAATGGGGGACTCCCGCCCTGGCTGGTGTGGCTCAATGGGTAGAGCTTCAGACTGTGGAGTGAAGGGTCCCGGGTTCGATTCCAGTCAAGGGCACATGCCCAAGTTGTGGGTTTGATCCCCCAATAGGGGGTGTGCAGGAGGCAGCCAATCAATGATTCTTCCTCATCATTGATGTTTCTATCTCTCTCTTCCTGTTTGAAATCAATAAAAATATATTTTAAAAATAAATAAAAATAAATGGGGGGACTCCCCTGTGCCAGCCAGTGGCCCCCAGCGCCAGGCCCAGGTCACCTGCGGGTCTGTGCCCGGCGGGCCGGGCTCCGCGCCCTGGACGCGGCTTGGCCATGGGGCACCACACCGTGACTTTCCTCTCTCCGGGGCCCCACAAGACTTAGTGCAGGGGAGCGGCGAGCAGCGAAGACTCGTCCCTCAGACCCGGTCTCCAGGGGTGACCTCTGACTCATCCCGGGCTCACCTCTGACCTGGTCTCCAGGTCGCCTTTGCTCAGACTCCTCAGAGTGCTCCCAGCAGCCCTGGCGTGGCTCCTTGGCTATAACGCCCCCAGAGCCAAAGCCCCACCCAGTCTCTCTCCCGCTGCTTCCAGCCTGGACTTTTCAGCGAGCCGACAGCAGCCCCCGTGTCCCGCTTCTGTCCCTGTGATTTCTGCTTCTCAGTGAGTCCCTGCAGCCCAGCGTGGCTCACCCCTCTCCTGTAACTAACTCCTCTCCTGTAACTAACCCCTCTCCTGTAACTAACTCCTCTCCTGTAACTAACTCCTCTCCTGTAACTAACACCTCTCCTGTAACTAACCCCTCTCCTGTAACTCCTCTCCTGTAACTAACCCCTCTCCTGTAACTAACCCCTCTCCTGTAACCCCTCTCCTGTAACCCCTCTCCTGTAACTAACTCCTCGCCTGTAACTAACTCCTCTCCTGTAACTAACTCCTCTCCTGTAACTAACTCCTCTCCTGTAACTAACTCCTCTCCTGTAACTAACTCCTCTCCTGTAACTAACCCCTCTCCTGTAACTAACTCCTCTCCTGTAACTAACTCCTCTCCTGTAACCCCTCTCCTGTAACTAACTCCTCTCCTGTAACCCCTCTCCTGTAACTAACCCCTCTCCTGTAACTCCTCTCCTGTAACTAACCCCTCTCCTGTAACTCCTGTCCTGTAACTAACCCCTCTCCTGTAACTAACCCCTCTCCTGTAACTAACCCCTCTCCTGTAACTCCTCTCCTGTAACTAACTCCTGTCCTGTAACTAACTCCTCTCCTGTAACTAACCCCTCTCCTGTAACTAACTCCTCTCCTGTAACTAACTCCTCTCCTGTAACTCCTCTCCTGTAACTAACCCCTCTCCTGTAACTAACTCCTCTCCTGTAACTAACCCCTCTCCTGTAACTAACCCCTCTCCTGTAACTAACTCCTCTCCTGTAACTAACCCCTCTCCTGTAACTAACCCCTCTCCTGTAACTAACTCCTCTCCTGTAACTAACCCCTCTCCTGTAACTAACTCCTCTCCTGTAACTCCTCTCCTGTAACTAACTCCTCTCCTGTAACTAACTCCTCTCCTATAACTAACTCCTCTCCTATAACTAACTCCTCTCCTGTAACTCCTCTCCTGTAACTAACCCCTCTCCTGTAACTAACTCCTCTCCTGTAACTAACTCCTCTCCTGTAACTCCTCTCCTGTAACTCCTCTCCTATAACTAACTCCTCTCCTATAACTAACTCCTCTCCTGTAACTCCTCTCCTGTAACTAACTCCTCTCCTGTAACTCCTCTCCTGTAACTAACTCCTCTCCTATAACTAACTCCTCTCCTGTAACTCCTCTCCTGTAACTAACCCCTCTCCTGTAACTAACTCCTCTCCTGTAACTAACTCCTCTCCTATAACTAACTCCTCTCCTGTAACTAACCCCTCTCCTGTAACTAACTCCTCTCCTGTAACTCCTCTCCTGTAACTAACCCCTCTCCTGTAACTAACCCCTCTCCTGTAACTCCTCTCCTGTAACTAACTCCTCTCCTGTAACTAACTCCTCTCCTGTAACTCCTCTCCTGTAACTAACTCCTCTCCTGTAACTAACTCCTCTCCTGTAACTAACTCCTCTCCTGTAACTAACCCCTCTCCTGTAACTAACCCCTCTCCTGTAACTAACCCCTCTCCTGTAACTCCTCTCCTGTAACTAACCCCTCTCCTGTAACTCCTCTCCTGTAACTAACTCCTCTCCTGTAACTAACCCCTCTCCTGTAACTAACCCCTCTCCTGTAACTAACCCCTCTCCTGTAACTAACTCCTCTCCTGTAACTCCTCTCCTGTAACTAACTCCTCTCCTGTAACTAACCCCTCTCCTGTAACTAACCCCTCTCCTGTAACTCCTCTCCTGTAACTAACTCCTCTCCTGTAACTCCTCTCCTGTAACTAACCCCTCTCCTGTAACTAACCCCTCTCCTGTAACTAACCCCTCTCCTGTAACTCCTCTCCTGTAACTAACCCCTCTCCTGTAACTAACTCCTCTCCTGTAACTAACTCCTCTCCTGTAACTAACCCCTCTCCTGTAACTAACCCCTCTCCTGTAACTAACCCCTCTCCTGTAACTAACCCCTCTCCTGTAACTAACCCCTCTCCTGTAACTAACTCCTCTCCTGTAACTAACCCCTCTCCTGTAACTAACTCCTCTCCTGTAACTAACTCCTCTCCTGTAACTAACTCCTCTCCTGTAACTAACCCCTGTCCTGTAACTAACTCCTCTCCTGTAACTCCTCTCCTGTAACTAACCCCTCTCCTGTAACTAACCCCTCTCCTGTAACTCCTCTCCTGTAACTAACCCCTCTCCTGTAACTTCTCTCCTGTAACTAACCCCTCTCCTGTAACTAACTCCTCTCCTGTAACTAACTCCTCTCCTGTAACTAACTCCTCTCCTGTAACTCCTCTCCTGTAACTAACTCCTCTCCTATAACTAACTCCTCTCCTGTAACTAACCCCTCTCCTGTAACTAACCCCTCTCCTGTAACTAACCCCTCTCCTGTAACTAACTCCTCTCCTGTAACTAACTCCTCTCCTGTAACTAACTCCTCTCCTATAACTAACCCCTCTCCTGTAACTAACTCCTCTCCTGTAACTAACTCCTCTCCTGTAACTCCTCTCCTGTAACTAACCCCTCTCCTGTAACTAACCCCTCTCCTGTAACTAACCCCTCTCCTGTAACTAACCCCTCTCCTGTAACTAACCCCTCTCCTGTAACTAACTCCTCTCCTGTAACTAACCCCTCTCCTGTAACTAACCCCTCTCCTGTAACTAACCCCTCTCCTGTAACTAACCCCTCTCCTGTAACTAACCCCTCTCCTGTAACTAATTCCTCTCCTGTAACTAACCCCTCTCCTGTAACTAACCCCTCTCCTGTAACTAACCCCTCTCCTGTAACTAACTCCTCTCCTGTAACTAACACCTCTCCTGTAACTAACACCTCTCCTGTAACTAACCCCTCTCCTGTAACTAACCCCTCTCCTGTAACTAACCCCTCTCCTGTAACTAACCCCTCTCCTGTAACTAACTCCTCTCCTGTAACTAACCCCTCTCCTGTAACTAACCCCTCTCCTGTAACTCCTCTCCTGTAACACCTCTCCTGTAACTAACCCCTCTCCTGTAACTAACCCCTCTCCTGTAACTAACCCCTCTCCTGTAACTAACTCCTCTCCTGTAACTAACTCCTCTCCTGTAACTAACTCCTCTCCTGTAACTAACTCCTGTCCTGTAACTAACCCCTCTCCTGTAACTAACCCCTCTCCTGTAACCCCTCTCCTGTAACTAACTCCTCTCCTGTAACTAACTCCTCTCCTGTAACTAACTCCTGTCCTGTAACTAACCCCTCTCCTGTAACTAACTCCTCTCCTGTAACTTCTAGGGCCAATCAGGGCCCTGCCTACGCTCGCCTGTGGCCTCCCCTGTCCTGGCCCCCTCTTAGTGTCACGGTCCCGGGCTGTAAGGAATGTGCTCTCAGTCACCGAACAAAGAAGGGACTCAGAGCCACCCTGCCCTCCTGCCGCCTGCACCTCACAGCACCCCCAACAGCACGAGCCACGGGGCGGCCACGGCCGCAGGGACGCCTGTCCACCTGAGTGACCAGAGCAAGTGGCGTTCTGGCCGGTGCTGCCCGCCACCTGCTGGCGGGGCCGCTGGGAAAGCGAATCAGTTCTTCTGAAGGGAGGCCTCTAAAGGCAGGAGACGGAGCCGAGTGGAGGAACATGGGGGGGGACCAGCGTCCGTGGCCCGGTTCCCAGCCTCCCAGCCCCGGAGCCCTGGGCCCCGCCCCACACGGCCGCGGGCCTCAGCGCCGCCTCGGAGAACTGGCCGCGCCAGCGCTCCTCCGCTCCTGTGCTCCGCGGCCCAGCCTCGCGGGAGAGCCGCCAGGGGGTGGTTAGGCGTCACCCAGGTGGCGGAGTTCCGAGGCCTGAGCTTTACATCCTGTTCCTGGTGCAGACGCCGTGGGCCGTGGGCCGTGGGCTGTGGGCCGTGGGCTGAGTCCCCTTCCACCGGGAAAGGTCCCGGCAGCACTGAGGCGGGGAAAGCGGGAGGCCAAGGGCAGCAGCACCCACCGGGCCTCCGCACACGGCTCCCCAGCCTGTCTGCTGTCCTTGCTGCCTGGCCTGCTGGGACGTGGCCCCTGCATGGGGGGGGGGGGCGGGGGGCGAGGAGGGGGGGACGCAGGCCCTTCTGAGCTCTGGGCTCTGGAATCCCGTCGAAGCCCTTCAGAGACGCCCGCCTGCAGAGGGCCTGAAGGGAGAGCCACCCCCGCTCCTGGTCTCCGGGTCCGTGTGGCCGTGAGCCGGGGTCCACGTTGCACTCGCTTACTGTCCGTCAGTCTGCTCTCCAAGGAGCCCCGGGGAGCCCTTGGCGGGGCAGCGGTCAGGAGGGACTCTGCCAGGCGAGGTCCCAGCCCCGGGCCCTGACGCCGGGTGGTGGTCGCCCTCACCTTCTGGGTGGGGCCCCTGGCGGGGAGGGCGCAGGCTCCCCCAGAGGCACCACGCTGTCCTGCGACCCGGGGACCCTAACCTGCTTAGAGCGAGGGCCCTGCCTTCACCGAGTAACATAACCTTCATTTCACCTTGGCGGACGGCCACCGGGACCTGTGGAGGGGCAGGCGGGGGAGGGGGGGGGCGTTGTTCCCGCCATCCCTGGTAGCAGCCGCTGGGCGCCCGCGTGGGGGGCGCCGGGCCCCGTGGGGCGCCGACCCCGCCCTGCCGCGGTGCCGCCTGCCTGTGCCTGCGGTGACAGAGGCCTGTGTTGTGTCTTGCAGCCGGTCATGTGAAAGTAGAGGCTCAGAGTGATGAAGAGCGTGGGCGTGCCTGTGACATGAATGGGGAGGCGTGTGCCCAGGACTTGCGCGTGCTGGGCGCCGCGGGCGAGGACCTGAATGGCTCCCACGGCGGCCCGGGCGGCAGAGCGCTGTCAGGCGCTGGCGGCATCCGGCTCCCTAACGGCAAGCTGAAGTGCGATGTCTGTGGGATCGTGTGCATCGGCCCCAATGTGCTCATGGTGCACAAGAGAAGCCACACGGGTAAGGCCTGGCGCGTCCTCCAGGGCCCGGGGGGGCGGGCGGCGGGCGGCCCTGTCCCCGCCACCGTCCCTGGAGAGCACGTCCTTCCCCTCCCCCCGGGGCTGCAGGGAAAGGGCTTCCCTCGGGCCATTTGACCCCAGAAACCAGAACCCGAACCCGAGACCGGAAGGCCGGCAGCCGCGGGGCCGGGCGTGTCCGGGGCGCGCCCTCTCCGTGGGGGCGGTGGGTGCTGTGAGGGTCACGTGCCAGGGAAACCCCAAAGCCTCCGCCTCAGGCAGCGTCAGGGCTGGGTGTGCGGAACCCCGGCCGAGCGGTGGCTCCCAGAGGGCAGTCCTCCCCCGCCCCCCCCCCCGGTCAACGGCTCCCCCCCCTCCTCCCGCGGTCAGTGGCTCCCCCCTCGGAATCAGTGCTGCTGGGGGCTCGGGGGTCCGAACAGGGGCTGGAGGGTGAGCGCCCCAAACGGAGGCCGGGCAGGCCAGTGTCCGCTGCTCACCCGGGGCAGGGGAGGGCGAGTCCCCGCTGGCGGCCCCCTCCCTGTGCCCAGCCTCGGCCTGGGGACCCGCCCGTCACCTGCTCCTCCCTCCGCTGTCCAGTCCCCACTAATGGGGTGCTTTCGCCTGTGCGTGCCTCCCCGTCTCTTGAACAGAAACGCCGCCCTCCCCCATAAACGTGGGAATGGCAGTTCATGTGCCCGCCCCGTGGCCACGGGCGCCCCGAGTCCGCGCAGCCCGGGGCTGGCACAGCAGGTCGTCACGGAGCGGCGTCAGCGCCCAGCCCGGGGGAGGGACAGGCCACGAGGAGAAACGTGCCGTGGAGACAGGGCGGGTGCCCCGGTGTCCCGGGGGGGAGGCGGCCTCGTGCGGGTCCCCGGGGCAGGGACACGGAAGAGGAGCCGGAACCCCGGGCCCGGGCGCCGGCGGGAGAGGCGGGTCTTGGCGGCTGTGACGTCCAGGTTTGAGTCACAGTGATGTCTCCCGTGGGTCGCGCATCTGGGGAAAGTTTATTTAAAGAAGCGTTCGTTTTCGGTAAAAGCGCAGGTTTTAAAAGTGAGCAAACTTGGATTTCCCGACGGGCCCCGGCTCCTGACGTCCCCGGGGAGGCCGGCTGTGGGTGACGCCCGCTGGATGGCTGCCAGGCCCCCCCCCCCCCCGCCCCAGGTGATGAGTAATGAGGTGCAGGGGAGGGACAATGGTTACTGTGATGGATCAGGACCCCCCCCATGCAGAAGTCACCCCCCCCAGCTGAGTGACGTCCCTGCTGGTTCCTGTAGGGCCTGACTCCCCCCGCACAGCCTCCTAAATCCGTGGTCGGCAAACTGCGGCTCGCGAGCCACATGCGGCTCTTTGGCCCCTGGAGTGTGGCTCTTCCACAAAATACCACGGCCTGGGCGAGTCTATGTTGAAGAAGTGGCGTTCGAAGAAGTTTAAGTTTAAAAAATCTGACTCTCCAAAGAAATGTCCATCGTCGTCCTGTGGATATTTGGCTCTGTGGACGAATGGGTTTGCCGACCACTGCCCGAAATGAATGCTGGACACGCGGTCAGTCCTGGCACCCTGAGCTGCCCCATACCGGCGCCCGCCCGGTGCAGGGAATGGCGTTCCCGGGAGAAGCCTGTGAGGAGGCGGGCGCGGCCCTGGCTGCCGGCTGCCCGCTTCTCCCCAAGGCGGCAGCCCCGGGCCGAGGCCACCCCACGCCCAGTCCCTCGCTCAGGACCAGGGACTGTCTCCCCAGGGCCTCCCAGGCAGACTCGCAGGGGCCGCGGGACAGGGAGGGACGTGGCCGCGTGGGGTGACCCCGCCGGCCCGCACAGAGGCGTCCGTGCACGGGGTCTGAGTGGAACGTGCGGAAAAGGCCCCCATTCTCCCCACCGGCCCCGCTCCGAGGTCCGAGTCTCCTTCCCCCTTTGAGAGCCGGGCGCTCGGGGCAATGGGCACCGGCCCTTCCCCCAGGGGCCTCGGTGCAGCCAGGCCCCCCCCGCCCCGCCCCACCCCCCAGCAGGCGCACAGGCAGCTGCTCCGGCTCTCCCACGTGGGTCTAGGTGCCCGTCCGAGGGTTTATGGAGACCCACACTTTACCGCCTGGTGGGGTAGCTCCGTTTCTTTTCTTTTTTATTTTTCCAAAGAAAAGTGGGCAGAGACCCTGTGACGAGTTTCAGAGGCTCCCCCCGCCCCCCCAAGATTTTTTATTGATTTTTAGAGAGCGAGGAAGGGAGAGGGAGCGAGGATCACCGACGTTTCCCAAGCCGCTGCCTCCTCCACGCCCCCCACCGGGGACTGAGCCCACCACCCCAGCACGTGCCCCGACGGGAATCGACCCGGCCCACAAGCAGCCACACACGGATGGGGCTCAGGCGCGAGGGGTACGCAGGTGCCAGAGCAGGGCCAGCCAGCGCCTCCGGGGCCAGGTGCGCCCCCGTGGGGGGTGGGGAGAGGCCGGGGGCAGGAAGACTGCCAGGCGCCGCTGCTCTGAATGCTGGATTTCTAACAAAAAAGATAAGAAATGTGCCCAGGTTACTGCGGGGGGGCGGGGGCGGGGGGGGCTCTGTTCCCACCGTGAGGGGCCAGGCCCCAGGGTCCGAGGGGCTGCGTGCTGCAGGGCAGGTCGGCGGCTTCACTTGGCCTCCCTCGGACTCCCTGCAGGAAGTTTACGGTGTAGGCGCCACGGCTTCACCCAATTAGGTGCTGAAAGGGGACAGCCTTCCTACAGAGCCCCGGGGGATAAGACTGGACTTTGAATCCAGGATGTGGAAGTCCGCCTCCCGGTTACATGCCAGGAGAGGCAGCCTTGGGGAGCTGGCTTCCCTTAGCCGCCACGGCGCGGCCACCCGCAGGGGGCGCTGCAGGCCTCGGCCGCTCGCTGATACCGGGGGTGCTCTGCGTCCATCTGACTGCAGGGCCGGCCCCTTCCCCGCTGCCCCGCTGCCCCAGGAGGGAGAGGGCCTTGAGCCCACGGCCTGCTGGGTGGTCCCGGGCCGGCGTCACCTGCATGCCAGCGCGGCGATCAGGAGGAATCACTGTCCAGGAGAGCTGACGGCGGAGTGAGCCCCGCACCGCAGGGCACACAGGAGCCGCAGGCGCAGCAAGGCCCCCCTCTCTCTCTCTCTCTCTCTCTCTCTCTCTCTCTCTCAGCCACCGGCTTCCCTCCCGTCCTGCTCTGCGGAGGGGACACAGCTTCCAGGGTCTGTCCTTTCTTTCCTTTAAGTTTTTTTACTGATTTCAGAGAGGAAGGGAGAGGGAGAGAGAGAAGCATCGATGAGAATCAGCGACCGGCGGCCTCCGGCGCACCCCACACTGGGGATCGGGCCTGTAACCGGGGCCTGTGCCCTGACCGGGAATCGAACCCTGACCTCCTGGTTCATAGGTCAAGGCTCAACCACTGAGCCACACCAGCCAGGTCAAGGGTCTGTCCTTTCTGTCTCCACTGAGACACCGGCTCCCTGCAGGGCCCCACCCGGGCTTGCCCCTCCCCAACCCTTCAGCCCTCAGGAGCCAGTGCCTCACCCCCTGCGAGGGGCTCTAGCTGTGGGTCCACGCACGTGTCACCGGAGAGTCCCCCATCCCTGTCACCAGCATTTCCACGGCATGAGACCTCCCGAATGGCTGTCTTTCCAGAACCCCCAGACAGAGGGACCCCGGGCAGAGCGAGAGCTGGGTGTCCCCGCACGCAGGGACCGTTTCTCCTCTTGGGGTCACACAGGCACAGGCACACGCGTGTGTGGGAGCAGGGCCCAGGGTGTTCCTCTCTGTGGGCGCTCCTCGGAGCGCCTGGCCCCGCCGGCTCATGGGCTTGTGACTCGAGGGTCCGTTCCAGCTCGTGCCGCCTGGCTCCGGCCTGCTTGGCGCTGACCCTCTCCGCTCGGCGCTCCGTCCGGACGGGCTGGGCGCGGACCTCGTGCGTCCCGTTTAGTGTCAGGGCCCCTCCCACTGGCTGCGGTCGGACGTCCCTGCGCATTAGCCCGGCTTTCCTAGCAGCACCCCCTTCACAGCAAGAAGGGCGGCACTGGTGACACCCGGGGCCGATGTCACGGGGACGGAGGCCGCGGCGGGTCACTTCGGGGAATCCGTGGGGAAGGCGGTGAAGCACGCATCGTAACGGGCTCGTTCTCCTAAGGAAAGTCTGTCCCCAGGAGCGTGTTTCCGTGGTAACCCAGCGCCAGGCATCTGGGTCGTAGGGCATCTGTGCTGGGGGGAGCTGCCGTGTTCCCCGAACAGGACACAGGCCTCACCCGGGGACGCGAGCGTTGCGTGGCCTGTCCCAGCCCCGACTCCAGCACCCGCTCTGCCCCAGAGCGCGTTGTCCCGGGCGCCCGCTGCTCCCCTATTGGGCCCAGAATGTAGGGGCGTGCGCTGCACACACAGCAGAGGGCGACCCGTCCTCGGCCTCCACGCCCACTGCCCCCCCCCCCCCCCCCCCCGCCACCGGAGAGCATTCCGAGGCGCAACCAACGGCACCTTCCAACATCTGCAGTGAAGATGCCGCGCATCCTCTGTGGACAGCACCCGCGTGGCCTCGCGGGCTAGGACGGCGGTGGGGGGGGCCACGCCAGGCACCGCCGGGCCCAGGGTGGCGCGGGACTTTTTGGACGATGCGAGTTTCCATCCCGGTCTCGACGCCGCGTTTTCTCGGCTCTTCCTCCTCCCGCCTGTCCCCGCACTCCCTCTCCGTCCGTCTCCTTCCTGATCGCCTGCGAAGGGACAGACAGGTAATGGAGAAGAAATTGAAAGGGGAAATACAGGGAGATGTAAATGAAAAGAAGTTATTATAAGTGTTATAATGAACTGCCTTTCATTTAAATATAAGAGTGTAACGCTGAAATGAACTTGTGATCCTGAAATGCATTTTTAATGAGTTTCCTTTTATTTTGCTGCTTCAGTGGCGTATTTTAAAGACCCTTTTGAAAAAAGCCACATTAAAAAGCCCCACCAAATGCCACAACACGCAGAATTGGATATTGGTTTATTCCAAAACTGCTGATCAGGAAGAGCGGTTCCTCATCACAGCACTTTGCAGTCACTTTATTCAAATGAGTCTGAATTTGCATTGTGATGTGCCGTTCTGATTTAGGGGAAAAAATTAGATTTTCAGATCAAATTGACCCAACCAGTGAAGCGTGAGGGGCTGGCAGGTTGCGTCTGAGAGCCTGATGTTCTATCAAACCTGCAGCCGGTGGACGTCGCTGGCCCGTGGGAAGCAACTTTCTTGCCCGCGTCCCCCTCTCGTCCAGGGCCGCGTCCCCCCCTCGTCCAGGGCCACGTCCCCCCCTCGTCCAGGGCCGCGTCCCCCTCTCGTCCAGGGCCACGTCCCCCTCTCGTCCAGGGCCGCGTCCCCCTCTCGTCCAGGGCCGCACCCCCCTCGTCCAGGGCCGCGTCCCCCTCGGGTCCAGGGCCGCGTCCCCCTCTCGTCCAGGGCCACGTCCCCCTCTCGTCCAGCGCCACGTCCCCCTCCCATCCAGGGCCGCATCCCCCTCTCGTCCAGGGCCGCGTCCCCCTCTCGTCCAGGGCCACGTCCCCCTCGGGTCCAGGGCCACGTCCCCCTCGGGTCCAGGGCCGCGTCCCCCTCGGGTCCAGGGCCGCGTCCCCCTCGGGTCCAGGGCCACATCCCCCTCGGGTCCAGGGCCACGTCCCCCTCGGGTCCAGGGCCACGTCCCCCTCATCCAGCGCCGCGTCCCCCCCCTCGTCCAGCGCCGCGTCCCCCTCTCATCCAGGGCCGCGTCCCCCCCTCGTCCAGGGCCGCGTCCCCCCCTCGTCCAGGGCCGCGTCCCCCCCTCGTCCAGGGCCACATCCCCCTCGGGTCCAGGGCCGCGTCCCCCTCGGCCGGTGCCGGCCGGCCTGCGCTCACCACCCGTCTCCCTCCAGGAGAGCGGCCGTTCCAGTGCAGCCAGTGCGGGGCCTCCTTCACGCAGAAGGGCAACCTGCTGCGCCACATCAAGCTGCACTCGGGGGAGAAGCCCTTCAAGTGCCACCTCTGCAACTACGCCTGCCGCCGGCGGGACGCCCTCACCGGCCACCTGCGCACGCACTCCGGTAGGTCCTCTGGGCGCGGCCGGGGCCAGGGAGCCCTCCCTGCTGGGGGTGGGGGGGGCCCCGCTCCCCGGGTGCAGCCCTCCGTCGAGCACTGGCCACCCTGCTGACTGGGTGGCATCCGTGTCCCCGTCGTCCTGTGGCTTCCCCATGAACCAGAGGAGGTGGGTGGGCAAATGGCACAGGAAGTCCCGCCCCAGGGAGAGTATTTTCAAAGAGGCCCCTGGCCCCCCTTCTCATCAGGTAAGTGGATCTTTTTAAAGGATTTCCTAGCTGTGCTGTCACTGGGCGTCACGCTAATACCCAGAAAGCCCCAAATACACGTCTGTGTTGCTGGCCAAGCTACACGGGTTCCTGGCCACACACACAGGGTTTCAGGAGCCCAGTAGCCATCATTCCAAGGTGATAGATGACCCTCACAGGGCCTGTCCTGATTGGTGGACGCCTGTCACCGGAGGGCACGCGGTCCCCCGGGGCCCAAGTGTAACTCCCGCACCGGGAGCCATCATGCCTCCGTCGAGAGGACACGTGCCGTATTTTGGCCAACGCACCCAGGGAGCAGCCTGCAGGGTTCATCCAGGAGCAAGGGGGCAGGGGTCCTGGGGCCCAGGCACCCCCTCTCCGTCCTGACCGCCTTCCCGGCCATCAGTGGGGAGGCGGCTTCCAAAACACTCGCCGCCGTTCCCTTGTGACGGTTGGGGCCTTAAAACCTGCCAGGAAAGGAGCCGCACGAAGCCGGGGAGTGGCTCCTCCCAGCAGCCAGCAGGCCGGCCAGGGTCACGGTGGGGTCAAGGTCACCTCCCCATCGGGGACTGGGCAGGCGCTGCAGGCCGGGGAGGGCGTTGCTGCGGGCGACAGGGACTCTCCCGTGGAGGAGACCGGGGCCTCCCCACGGAGGGAGGGCGGTGCGTGAGAGTGGGGGTTGTTAACGTCCCCGCGTGTTGTCCCACATGGAGGTGCAGGTGAGCAGGGACTCAGAGGCAAGCAGGGCCGTGCAGGCTTCAGGAGTGATTAGGCGGCCTGGGTGCCAGGCCTGCAGGTGATCGGGACGGGGAACGTGGCAGACACGCTGCTCAGGTGTCAGGCGAACACCCGCCCGGTGACGGGAACGCCGGGCAGGAGCCCACCTCCCAGCGGGCTCGTCTCAGCTCGCGGCCAGCCCTGGGTGCGCTGGCTGACACCACAAGTCTCCCCGCATCTCCGCCAGCCCAGGAGCCGCGGGAGGCCGCTCTGCGCCCCCCGGCCGTGGCGTCGGGAGAGCGGTCCGTGTGTCAGGCTTCCGCGCCGCACGCCTGCTTGTTCCTTCGAGGCGTGGCGGCGTCCTGCCCTCGGCTGCCTGAGGGATTCTCGGCGACAGAGGCGGGCTCCCTGCCTGTCGGGGTCCACCGATGAGCGAGTGGGCAGTGCTGCCGTGAGGAAGCCATCCTTGACCCCGGGCTGCCGGCGACTCTGGCGTCTCACGGTGCCGCTGACACGCGGCTTGTGGGAAAGGACTCAGGTTCCACAAGACGGTCTCCCCTGGAGACGGCCTGTGTCTGCACCCCGAGGGGGCCGCCTCCTGTGCTCTGGGGAAGCAGCCACTCCTCCCTCTGCCAAGACTCAGTGGGCTCCTGGCTCTCTCCCAGCAGCGCTGGTGGCCGAGTAGCGAGGTCACTGTAGAGCTGCCCACACTGACAGCAGGGGGCTTGGGGGAGCAGGCGGAGGGCGGGGCGCCCTTCCTTCTTCACCGCTTCCCTCGGAAGCTGCGTGTTTCGCCAGAGACTGTCCTTCCTGGAGAACGTCGGGCGATGCTCTGCGGTGTGCGTCCATCCTGTGTCACCCTGAACGCGTTCTTAGGTTCCAGAGTCAACACCAGTCACATTCTCAGAAGGACGGGCATCCAGACCCCAGGACCTACCCCAGACGTTTGCTGAAGTTGTGGCTTTCTCAGGAAAGGACACGGAGGGCCATCTGCGTTCTGTTTGTTCCTGAAGGGACACTCGAGGAAACAGTAGCCATCATTCCAAAGGTGATAGATGACCCTCACAGGGCCTGTCCTGATTGGTGGACGCCTGTCACCTGAGGGCCCCTCAGGCAACGCCGTGCATCTCCACGTCCCTTCCTCGGTGCTAGGGATACAGCACCTCTGACCGATGAAGATCCTTTTCTTCTGCTGAATGTTCCGGAATGCGGCCTTTGTCTCAGCCTCTGGACCATCGCTTCTGTCCACCTGCGGACAGCACACGCTTTGGTTGACCCACTTTACCCAGCATTCCTGCTGGGATGGTTTTGAGTTTTATACGATTCTTTCAAGTAAGTGAATCCGACGTGAGGAGAAGGGAGGAGATTGATCTGCTTTTAGAATGGAAGTGCGTATTCTTCTTTTTTTGTTAACCCTCACCCGAGGATATTGTCCCGTTGATTTTAGAGAGAGTGGAAGAGAGAGACAGAGAGAAACATGGATGGGAGAGAAACACATCGATGGGTTGCCTCCTGCACGTGCCCCAGCCAGGGCCCGGGCTGGGGAGGAGCCTGCAACGGAGGCACATGCCCTTGACCGGACTCGAACCCGGGACCCTTTGATCCGCAGGCCAACGCTCTATCCACTGAGCCACACCGGCCAGGGTGGAAGCGCGTATTCTTCATGGAAGTCGTTGAAGACACTTTGTCTATCTCACCCCTTAAAGGTCCGGGTAGAAAAGTCTGAAACTCAGGCACGAGGGGCATCCTGGACCCCTTCCCACAATCCTGCCCCATGACCTGCGGGACGATCCCGCTCACGGCCTGGACCCCTTCCCACAATCCTGCCCCATGACCTGCGGGACGATCCCGCTCACGGCCTGGAGCCGGCCGCCCGTCACACGTTACTGACACTCACCTCGTAATCCGTGAAAGCGAACCAGAGGGAGGGCTCCACCCTCCGTGACACTTGTCACCGTCCGGAGCTCAGCAGGCTGGCGGCGGGAGGCCGCCGCGTCGGACGCTTAGGTAGAGAAGGGCCCCTTCGTGGTGCGTCCAGTTGGACGGGACGGATCTGGAAACCTCGCCCTCCTGCGGCTCTTTGGGAGAAACACAGAACTTGGCGTTAGACAACCAGGGGTGGGCAAACTTGTTGACTCGAGGGCCACAATGGGTTCTTAAACTGGACCGGAGGGCCGGAACAAAAGCATGGATGGAGTGTTTGTGTGAACTAATATAAATTCAAAGTAAAGGAGCGGAGGGGAGAGCAAGAGAACCCTCCGCTCTTTCGGCTCCACAGGCCGGATAGAACAGCCGAACGGGCCGGATCCGGCCCGGGGGCGTAGTTTGCCCACGGCTGGACAAGACAATGCAGTTGGGAAAACACGTGCTGACGGCATTGGCGATCCTTACCGTCGTGGTTTCCTGGAGACAGACCTCCGTCACCCCGTTAGGCCGGGCCGGTGTTCACGCTGGCAGCCTTGGATCCGGCCCCAGTGGCAGGCCCAGCCTGGCCCCAGGACAAGTCCGACCGAGGAAATGAATCTCACATGACCAGCCCGCACGCGTCCTCCCTCCCCGCTCTGCCCGGGGACCCGTCCCCCCTTCACACCGCGGAGGCGCGCTCCCTCCTGCTGGAGGACAGTGACTTCCGCGGGAGAGCCTTGGTCAGGAGAGGGGCGAGTCCGATGGAGCAGGATGCGCCGGGGTCTGGCAGCACCGGGGAAGCCCTCGGCGCTGGCCTGGTCACACTTAGCCATTCTGGCGTCCGGGCGCGCTGGCCTGGTCACAGTCAGCCATTCTGGCGTCCGGGCGCGCTGGCCTGGTCACAGTCAGCCATTCTGGCGTCCGGGCGCGCTGGCCTGGTCACACTTAGCCATTCTGGCGTCCGGGTGCGCTGGCCTGGTCACACTTAGCCATTCTGGCGTCCGGGCGCGCTGGCCTGGTCACAGTCAGCCATTCTGGCGTCCGGGCGCGCTGGCCTGGTCACAGTCAGCCATTCTGGCGTCCGGGCGCGCTGGCCTGGTCACACTTAGCCATTCTGGCGTCCGGGCGCGCTGGCCTGAGGGCAGGGCCTGCTGCCCGCTGGGTAACGACTGTGTTGCATGCCCCCCCACCCCCCGCCCGAGGCCGGCGATTAATCGGGGTCCCCCCCCACCCCCCGCCCGAGGCCGGCGTTTAATCGGGGTCCCACCCCCACCCCGCCCGAGGCCGGCGTTTAATCGGGGTCTCCCCTCCCCACCCCGCCCGAGGCCGGCGTTTAATCGGGGTCTCCCCCCACAACCCGAGGCCGGCGTTTAATCGGGGTCTTCCCCCCCCCCCCCCGCCCGAGGCCGGCGTTTAATCGGGGTCTCGCACTCGATTCTGTTTTCCGCAGTTGGTAAACCTCACAAATGTGGATATTGTGGCCGAAGCTATAAGCAGCGAAGCTCTTTAGAGGAACATAAAGAGCGCTGCCACAACTACTTGCAAACCATGGGCCTCCCCGGCACGCTCTACCCAGGTAAGCGCCCGTCTGCCCGCCCGCCCGTCCGCCCGTCCGTCCGCCCGCCCGCCCGCCGCTGAAAGTTTTGGTAACTGTTGTTTTTATCCTCACCCAACGAGTGAGGCTACTTTTCCATTGTTTTTTGTTTTTTGTTTTTTTGTTGTTTTTTTAATTTTATTGATTTTTTACAGAGAGGAAGGGAGAGGGATAGAGAGCTAGAAACATCGATGAGAGAGAAACATCGATCAGCTGCCTCCCGCACACCTCCCACTGGGGATGTGCCCACAACCAAGGTACATGCCCTCGACTGGAATCGAACCCGGGACCCTTCAGTCCGCAGGCCGACGCTCTGTCCACTGAGCCACACCGGTTTCGGCTTCCATTGGTTTTTGAAGAGTGGAAGGGAGCGGGGAGAGGAAAGAGAGAAACACATCCACCCGAAAGACACACACCGATGGGTTGCCTCCCCCTCGCGCCCCAACGGGCCTGGGATTGAACCTGCAGCCGAGGCGCCTGCCCTCGACCGGGGATCGAGCCTGGGACCCTCCGGCCTGTGGCCGACGCGGACCGCGGAGCACAGCGGCCAGGCTGGGTGACTCTTGTCGCCGGGGGTCCTGGTTGCTTCTTTGTGCCAAATCGCCAAGACGGGACGTGAACACGCTGGAAAGACGGCCTCCCCGAGGTGTGTCCCCTAACAGCTCCCGGCCGCTCCGGCCGTGGGCACAGCACGCGCTGCTCAGCGCTGGGGACTCTCCACTGCGAAGTGAAAGCCGCCACGCCCTGGCCGGGTGGCTCAGTGGGCAGAGCGCCGGCCCGCAGACCTGAAGGGTCACAGGCTCGATCCCCGGGGGTCAAGGGGGCACGCACCTTGCTTGGGGCTCGATCCCCTGCCCTGGTCCGGGCCTGGGCGGGAGGCAGCCAGTACACGAGTCCCAATCAACCAATATTCTCCTCTGCGCCCCCCCCCCCCTTCCACGCTTCCTAAACATCAACGGAAAACGCCCTCGGGGGAGGCTCAGCCCAAAGAAAGCGGAGGTGGGTGACACTTCCTGCCGGGCCGACGGCGCAGGGAGAACCGAGAGGAGGAGCAGGCGAGAGCGCGTGGAACGCACACGCGGGGCGGGGCACACGTGTACCCGGACACGTGGTTAGGTCACCCAGGGCTGCCCGTGACACTTGGTTCTTTTCTGCCCTCGATGGCGGCCCCCTGTGTGCTCCACGGTCAGGACCACCTCATCCTGCCACGTCCGCCGCGCGCAGGCAGCCTGGGTCCCGCGCCCCCCCCCCCCCCCCCCCCCCGCCTGCCGCCCTGTGATGTCCTCAAGGCGGGAAGGCCCCAGGGTGGCGAGTGCTGGCGGAGGCCCTGGGAACCTCGGAGGCACATTGGACAGGTCCCCAGCTGGGATGGGAGGGGCGCTCCTGGCTGCTGGGCGTGGCTGTGCCCGCGGCCTCTGGTCCCCTGTCACCCCACGCCCCGCCTGCTCCCACCCCCTGGCGGGCGTGCTTTAGGGTGAGGCGCGAACAGACGGAGCACACGGGATGCAGAGGGGGTGGGTGGTGGGGGCCACGCAGCTTTGCGTCAGGAGCACTCCGGTCGTCGGGAGTAACTGTCCTGTCCGTGAGGACACAGGTTCCGCGGGAGGCTCAGGGGCCCCTGGCGGGAAACGGGGGCGGGCGGCGTGGCCGGGGACCTGGGAGCTGGGCTGGCGGGCCCCTCGCTGGGACGGCTCCGAGGTCCCGCTCAGGACCAGCTGCCTGGCAGAGAGGAAGCCCGCTGCGGCCGGGCCAGGCCCTCGGAGGGAGAGGGACGGACCCTGCGGACGCCCGTCCGGTCCGAGTGCGGCGGCGAAGGGAGCGGGGTCAGGGCCCCACGTCTGCCATGTAAGAAGCACACGTTGCTGCTGTCCTATTCGACGTCGACGGTGACGCGGACAGGCTGAGAGTGAGCGTGGCACTCGGGACGGCCCAGCGAAGACAAAGGACTAGAAGCCCCCTCAGCGGGCGCTGTGCGGGCGGAGGAAGAGCGCCCCACGGAGGCCAGAAGGAGGGCAGGTGGCGGGGCGGGGGGATGTCCCTCAGACCCAGGCGTGGCCACTGCACGGGCTCGGGCATCTTGCTGGCCCCTGGGAGCCGTGGAGCAGGAGGAGCCCCTGGGAGGCCCGCGGGGAGTTGGCGGCTTTGCAAGCAGAGGGCGGTCCGGTGCCCGTGGAAGTGCAGCTGCCACACGGGGCTCCTCGAGGGACAGGCGGCCGGGGGGTGGGGGGGCTGCTTCCCATGCATCCGGGGGTCAGCTGGGCTCGGAGGCCGGACGGGAGCACTGAGCGTTGGAGGGGGGTGTCCATGGGGGTCAGCTGGGCTCGGAGGCCGGACGGGAGCACTGAGCGTTGGAGGGGAGTGTCCATGGGGGTCAGCTGGGCTCGGAGGCCGGATGGGAGCGCTGAGCTTCGGAGAGGGGGGGTCCATGGGGGTCAGCTGGGCTCGGAAGCTGGATGGGAGCACTGAGCGTCGGAGGGGGGGTCCATGGGGGTCAGCTGGGCTCGGAGGCCGGATGGGAGCACTGAGCTTCGGAGGGGGGTCCATGGGGGTCAGCTGGGCTCGGAAGCTGGATGGGAGCACTGAGCGTCGGAGGGGGGGTCCATGGGGGTCAGCTGGGCTCGGAGGCCGGACGGGAGTGCTGAGCTTTGGAGGGGAGGGGGTCCATGGGGGTCAGCTGGGCTCGGAGGCCGGATGGGAGTGCTGAGCTTCGGAGAGGGTTGTCCATGGGGGTCAGATGGGCTCGGAAGCTGGATGGGAGCACTGAGCTTTGGAGGGGGGGTGTCCATGGGGGTCAGCTGGGCTCGGAGGCCGGATGGGAGTGCTGAGCGTCGGAGGGGTGTCCATGGGGGTCAGCTGGGCTCGGAGGCCGGATGGAAGCGCTGAGTTTCGGAGGGGGGGTGTCCATGGGGGTCAGCTGGGCTCGGAGGCCGGATGGGAGCACTGAGCATCGGAGAGGGGGTGTCCATGGGGGTCAGCTGGGCTCGGAGGCCGGACGGGAGCACAGAGCGTCGGAGGGTCGGGCGCTCTCAGCCCCGTGCCTGTGGGGACGCATCGCAGGGACATGGAAGGTTCTGCTTCCAAGCCCTGAGACAGAGGAGACCCGGCAGGAGGCGGAGCTGGGTCCTCGCGGCGGGGTGGGGGGCAGGGGGGGGACGGGCGAAGGCGTGAGGAGCACCAGAGGCCGCTGGCTCCCCGCCCGCGGCTCCCTCAGGCTCTGACCCTCGCAGTCTCCGTGGCCCTTGGTTTTCCTGCGGCTCAGGGTCCGAGCGGAGCCCGCTCTCCCCGCGCTGCCAGGACCTGCCGCGGCGCCCTGAGTGTCTCCTCTGCCCCTCCGTCCGCGGCGCCGGGGGGCGGGGGGCAGGATGAGGGGGGCGCAGACATGCTGGCTCTGACTTGCCTCGCTTCTCAGAGGCCGGCCTCAGACTCGGCCGAGGTGGGGGCGGGAGTATTGGAAACGTTAAGAGGACGCGTCCAAGGGACACGGTCAGCGCCGCCCACTTCTCGGGGACGGTGGTGATGGCGGTCCCTGGGCTCCGGTGCCTTGAGCAGGTGGCTCTGGGCAGCTCTGTCCCTGGCTGGGTGCTGCTGGGAAGAGGAGAAATAAACTCTGCTGAAGGCCTGGCTTTTTAAAAATATATACATTTACTGGTTTCAGAGAGGAAGGGAGAGGGAGGCAGAGAGAGACACCAATGATGAGAGGATCGTGGACCGGCTGCCCCCTGCACCCCCCCCCCCCCCACTGGGCATGGAGCCCACAACCCGGGCCTGTGCCCAGACGGGAACCGCACCCTGACCTCCTGGTTCCTAGGTCGACGCTCGACCCCTGAGCCCGCCGGCCGGGGGCGGGCCCGGCCTCGCAGGCCTCTAACCTGGGTCAGGTGGACGCTGGGCGACGGGGCGGTCCCGCCAGCGCTGCTGAGCCGCCCGTGTCTTTGGTTCCAGTCATCAAAGAGGAGGCGAACCAGGGCGAGGCGGCCGAGGACCTGTGCAAGGCGGGCGCCGAGCGGGCCCTGGTGCTGGACAGACTCGCAAGTAACGTCGCCAAACGTAAGAGCTCCCTGCCTCAGAAATTTGTTGGTAAGAGTTCCACGTTTGCTGTCTCTTCACAACAACCGCGTGGGGTGTTCGCCCTGGTCCCTAGCGGCGGGTCGGGGAACGAGGTGCTGTGTCCCCGGGGAGAAAGCAGCCTGCGGGCGGGGGTGCGCACCCTACGCGCCTGGCTTTTCCCAAGGGGCCCCGACACCGGGCAGATGTTCTCCCAGGGGCTCACCCGGGCCCGGGCTGGGACCTGCCTGCGGACACTCGGTGGGCACGGGGGGGGGGGGGGGGGGGTGGCGGGTCCGTGGGCCCAGGGTCCGAGTGCAGCCTGGCTCACGGCACAGCCAGACACCCCCGCCTGAGCCGGACGCGGCCGTGGTCAGCGGAGCGCCCTGCCCCGCGTTTGCAGGGTTCACGGCAGACTCAGCAGCGCCTCCAGGAGGAGGGCCCCGGGGAGGGGCGGCCGTGTAGCTCGCAGGGGCATCTGCACCTGTGCGGGGCCGAGAGGCGGGGCACCACCCCCAGGGGCGTGCTGTCCGCTGTAGGTGGTGGGCACACGCACCGAGGCCATCGCCAGGCCGCACCCAGAGGGCAGAGGCACCGCTCGGGCCACCTGGGTGTCGGTCCCAGCCACGTGCTAACACGGGGTCTCACTGGGTTTGTAAAGTAACGCCAAGGTTGTGAGAACATTTAGCAGCTGTCAGTGTTAAGGTCAACTGTTATCACTGGATAAAATAGACAGAGGACGGGGGAGGGCCCTCAAGAGGGAGGGGGAGGGGCCCTCAGGGAGGATAGGGGAGGGGCCCTCAGGGAGGATGGGGGAGGGGCCCTCAGGGAGGATGGGGGAGGGGCCCTCAGGGAGGATAGGGGAGGGGCCCTCAGGGAGGATGGGGGAGGGCCTTCAGGGAGGGTGGGGGAGGGCCCTCAGGGAGGGAGGGGGAGGGGCCCTCAGGGAGGATAGGGGAGGGGCCCTCAGGGAGGGTGGGGGAGGGCCCTCAGGGAGGGAGGGGGAGGGGCCCTCAGGGAGGATGAGGGAGGGGCCTTCAGGGAGGGAGGGGGAGGGGCCCTCAGGGAGGATAGGGGAGGGGCCCTCAGGGAGGGAGGGGGAGGGGCCCTCAGGGAGGGTGGGGGAGGGCCCTCAGGGAGGACTAGGGTAAAGGGCGGCCTGTCAGTGGTTGGGGGTGGGGAAGGTGGGAGGGAAGTTAAAGACACTTTTGCAAACCACCGGCTGGGACCGGGAGCCGCCCACACGTGTGAGCTGCAGGCTGTGCCCAGGAGCCTGCACTTCCTGAGCAGAGTGGGCGGAGTCATGGGCCACAGGAGGCTGCTGGCTGTGGGGCGTCAAGTCCCCTGGGCTGGGGGTGCAGGGCCCAATCCTGGGCTGGGGGGTGCAGGGCCCAATCCTGGGCGGAGGGGTGCAGGGCTCACCCCTGGCGGTAGGTCAGTGGCTGTCGGGGAGGGAGAGGCAGGGTGGACGCAGCGAGAACGAGGGGCCAGAGGACTGTCGGGGTCACTGACTGTGGGAAGGGAATGTGGGCCTGTGTGAGCTTTTGGAGACTCCGCCCGGGAGCCTCTGTGGAACCCCTGCCCCCGCCGGGGAGACCCCAGTGCAGGTGCTGTCTTGAGGCGTCGGAGCGCCCATGTTTAAAAAGAAAAGCCGGCTCCTGGGCCATGGAGGCTGCGCAGACCCCAGTGTGTGCGCAGAACAACCATCAGAAGGCGCCGCAGCCGCGTGCCCAGCCGCGTGCCTAGCCGCGTGCCCAGCCGCGTGCCTAGCCGTGTGCCCAGCCATGTGCCCAGCCGTGTGCCCAGCTGTGTGCCCAGCCGCGTGCCCAGCCGTGTGCCTAGCCGTGTGGCCATCCATGTGGCCAGCCGTGTGCCCAGCCGTGTGGCCAGCCGTGTGGCCAGCAGTGTGCCCAGCCGTGCGCCCAGCGGTGTGCCCAGCCGTGCGCCCAGCCGTGTGCCCAGCCTTGTGGCCAGCCGTGTGCCCAGCCGTGCGCCTGCCCGTGTTTCCCCAGAGGCTGGCGATGGCCAGTTCTTTTCTAAAACAGCGGCCCTCCGTCTGCCGGGAGCTCAGTCCCCCATCCTCCCTGGCACACTTTCTCCTTCTCTAGTCACACAGGAGGCCGCCTCTAGGTGCCTGTAAGGCTAGAGGCGCTGATCCTTGACGAAACTCAGCGGGGAGGGAGTGAGCTGCTATCACGCGGGCCCAGTAAGGGGGCGGGAGTGGTTGAGAGCCCTCCAGGTCTGCATTCAGGAGACTGGCTGGTGCCCTTGAGCGCATCACTGGACTCAGTGAGCCCATCTGTGAAATGGGCCCGAGGCCTCCTGCCCAGAGCTAGTCTGAGGACCCAGAGGCCCGAGGGGGTGGCAGTGCTCTTGGCACGGGCCGCACCCGAGAACCGTGAGCGGGTGGCGTTCGCGTGTGGAAAATTGCTCAGAACGGCAGGTCCTTTGGCCCAATGCGTAACCTGGGATTAAACTTGGACACGAGTGTAAGCACTGGTTTTGATGGCCGCATTCCTTACCGGGGCACGCCACCGAAGCTGTCACCCTCTGAGCCTCAGCCACAGGCCAGGAGGGGGCCGCGTGACGTAGCAACGCCGACCGTTGCCTTTAGTCTGTCCGGTGGTTGTGCGGAGGAAGGACACAGAAGAAGAAAATAACCACAAGCAGGATTCCTCTGCCCCTTATAATCATCTCGGTGAACGTCTCCTGGGAAGTCTCCGTTTTAATTAAAGAAAACACCCTGTTGTATTATTTAAATGACACATGGCTAACAGGAAGACTCTTAATGCAAAGATGAATATTTTAAAATCACCGCAAAACCCAGCATCCAGAAGCCACCCATACTAAGGGTAGCCCCCACCCATACTAAGGGTAGCCCCCACCCATACTAAGGGTAGCCCCCACCCATACTAAGGGTAGCCCCCACCCATACTAAGGGTAGCCCCCACCCATACTAAGGGTAGCCCCCACCCATACTAAGGGTAGCTGCGGCGCACTCTGACCATCCCTTCGCTCTGCGCCTGTGCCTGTGAGCAGCGGGTGACGCCAAGAGGGGTCGAGAGCACCAGGTCACCGCTGAGGGTGCTGTCCCGGGCAGCTGCCGCTTAGCGAAAACCCCCCATTGACACGGGTCGGAAGTGTCAGAGGTGGACAAGAACCGACTGGCTCATCCTCACATAAATATTTTCCCACAAAAGATACTTTTTAATGTTTGTATTGACCTCAGAGCGGAAGGGAGAGGGAGAGAGAGATAGAAACATGAATGATGAGAGAGAATCATGGATCGGCCGCCTCCTGCACACCCCCTACTGGGGATCGAGCCCGCAACCCGGGCCTGTGCCCTGACTGAGAATTGAACCGTGACCTCCTGGTTCCTAGGTCGATGCTCAACCCACTGAGCCACACCAGCCCTACACAAAAAAAGCTATTTTAAAGGCTTTCTCTGAGATTAAAAAGATATGTATGAAAACATGTACATTATTTTTCATTCATCTGTATCCCTTTGGTCAGTATCTCCTGACTCCTCGCTTTGAAGTAACTATAGGGGCATCCCCCCCAGGGTCCACTGTGCTTTCACTGTCCCGTTGTCTGGCTCGCCTATTTCACACTCTCCTGGGGTCAGAATTCTCACAGTCCAGCTGTTCATTGTTAACTCCATGTTTACAGAGACGAACCCAGGGGTGGACAAACGTTTTGACTCGAGGGCCACCATGGGTTCTTAAACTGGACCGGAGGGCCGGAACAAAAGCACGGATGGAGTGTTTGTGTGAACTAATATAAATTCAAAGTCAAGGAGCGGAGGGGAGAGCAAGAGAACCGGGTAGAACAGCCGGATCCGGCCCGCGGGCCGTAGTTTGCCCACGGCTGGACTAAAGGCTCCGACCTGGTGGTTCTGCTATTTTGTTTTTTAATTGTTTTCTCAGTCACATGGACATTCACTGTGGTGTGAGCTTCAGGGGCCGGTGTCTCTGTCTATTTCAGTAATCGCGTCATTGCTTGGACTTCACAGTCACGCAACTTTTTTCAAGAAAATCCGATAGGCGTTTGCGTGCACCGTCGTCCGGTGCTTGCGGACCTGGGGAGCCCTTGGCCGCGTGGGTGGCGCCGGGGGACCCTTTGTGTCCCCGAGAGCCTCTCAGAACTCGCCACGAGGAGGATGGCTGGGTCTTCATCTTCTCCCGAAATGCCGCGAGCGCCCTTTCCTTAGCCGTAGAGTTCAGCATCCTCCCTGGGCGTGACGCGGAGCTTTGCATTCTGGGTTAAAATCTCCCAGCCTGTGAACATGGGGACTCCCGTGTTCCCCTTATTTCTGGGGAATTCTCTCCTCTAAGGGCATCTTCCCTGCGGTCTCTCTGAGGGACACCAGCTGTCCTCCGTTGGGCCGTCCGTCCTCCATGTCGGTTAGGATGTCACGCCTCTTCATTTCTGCGTGGATTCCCCGGGACTGTGCTTTTCCCTGCCCGCGACGGCTCTGTGCGCCCCTTGTTCGTTTCCTTGCGGCCTCGAACCACGTACTGACTCTGAGGCAAGGCGGTCAGGATGTTTTCGGGGCCCGGACCGCAGCCCCTTCTTCGTCGCCTCCTGTTCCTTTGACAGTCTGTCTTTGGGGATCTCTCACTGGGTCCATGCCACGCAGCCTCGGCGAGCCGCTTCCTCCCTTCTGTGAATTCAGCCCTCTCGCAGGCCAGCTCGCTCCGTGGTCGTGTGGCTTCCTCTCTCCCTCGGAGCGCCCGCGACGTTCTCACGGCGAGCGAGACGGGCTTTCGTGTCCTTGTTCTTCTCGGGCTGGTACAGATCGACTGATGGTCCAACATCCTTCCCGCTGTACCTGAGGCTTCTTCCTTCCTGTGAGCGCGAGCGGTCTGTCGGCTTCTCTAAATCTTGAAAGAATGCCAAGGTGGATGGGGAGTCGGGTGAGGCGGAGTGTAGCTGCTGAAGGCTGTCTCTTTTATATGCACACGGAGTGGCCAGATGATGATGATCTCTGAACGCATAATAATCTGGCCACTCAGTGTGTGTGTGTGTGTGTGTGTGTGTGTGTGTGCGCGCGCGCGTGTATATATATATATATTTATATTTATATTTATATTTATATTTATATTTATATTTATATTTATATTTATATTAGAGGCCCAGTGCATGAATCATATATATATACATATATATATATGTATATATATATGTATGTGTGTGTGTGTGTGTATATATATATATATATATATTTCCGGTGCATGAATTCATGCATGGGTGGGGTCCAGCCAGCCTGGCCAGGGAGAAGGGACATGGGCAGTTGGCTGGCTTGCCTGCTGGTCGAACTCCTGGTCGAGGGGACAATTTGCATATTAGCCTTTTATTCTATACGATAGACACGGAGTGGCCAGATTATTATGCGTTCAGAGATCATCATCATCTGGCCACTCCGTGTATATATCTGTTTTTGTTGACTTTCTTTTTAGAGAGAGAGGAAGGGAGAGGGATGGATGGGAGAGAAACATCATCGACTGGCTGCCTCCTGCACGCCCCCGACAAGGGGTCAAGCCCACAACCTGGGCATGTGCCCTGACCAGGAATCGAACCGGCGGCCTCTTGGTTTCGGGGGTCGATGCGCAACCGCTGAGCCACACGGGCCGGGCCGGAAGCCGATCTCTCGGCTCGCTCCCCTCGGGCTGGGATGGGTTCAATGCCCGAAACGCCTTGTCACGGGCCTGGTTGGGGCGGCTTCCCATCCCCGGGCGTGGGCCCCTCCGTGCAGGGCCGACTTCACCGCAGAGGGCCCTCGGGCTCCCCGGCCCGGGCACCTGCCCCACGGCAGGGTGGCGCTGTGTCTGGTCGGAGTGGAGAGAAGCTCTGCTGCACGGGGGGCTGTGCTGGCGCGGGGGCTGGGGGTGCCCAGGGCTGGCTGGTTCCCACGGGAGTGAGGTCAGCGGCCTGGCCAGGGCTTCTCTCCTTGTCCTTGACCTTCCCAAATGCGCCCAGGTGGGATGTGAGGGAAGAGGGATTCGGAGGGCTGTTTCAGTGCGCCACCCTCTTCTGGAGTGTGTGTGTGTGTGTGTGTGTGTGTGTGTGTGTGTGTGTGTCCCACACCCGTCTGTGGTCGACACCAGGCGTTAAAACCACCGATGTCGCTGGAGCCCAGGAAAGCAGAGCCCTGCCCGTGGGGAGGGGAGGGGGCTGGAAGGGAACGCTTCCTTCTTGGGGGGCCACAGGCACGTTACGGGTATGAGACTCAGCCGCAGGGCCTCGCCCCCTCTCCCCGCCCGGTCGAGGGAAGGCTGGGCGTGAGCCCCGGCGGCCACACCCTGTCCTAGGGTGAGGGTGACGGCCTTTAGCACCTCAGCCCCAGCACAGGGGGCAGTCGTGGTTTGCGTCCTGCTGTCCGATCCCTCCGCTGGCCTCTGAGGGAGAAGCGGCACCTTGGTGCCCCCCACCCCCCCCCCCCCCCCCCGCACGGGCAGCCCTGCTGGCCAGTGTCTGCGGAGAGGGTGCCTGGCCACCCACCAGGTCTCCGTCTGCGATCGCAGGCCCGCCTGGCACATGGTCAGGGCCTGTGCCTCCCTGACCCCCCCCCCGCCCCCCCACCCCATGTTAACATGAGCGGAAGCCAAGCCGTCATGTGATGTATGTCCATTTAGAGCAAGAAACAAGACCTTAGCCAGGGGTGGGCAAACTTTTTGACTCGAGGGCCACAATGGGTTCTTAAACTGGACCGGAGGGCCGGAACAAAAGCATGGATGGAGTGTTTGTGTGAACTAATATAAATTCAAAGTAAAGGAGCGGAGGGGAGAGCAAGAGAACCGGATAGAACAGCCGGATCCGGCCCGCGGGCCGTAGTTTGCCCACGGCTGCCTTAGACACTTGGAGGGATGAGACCTGCTCCTGGGCCATTACCGATGGCCACAGGGTTTTTTAAAGAATTATTAGTGCCCTGGCCGGTGCAGCTTAGTGGGTAGAGCACCGGCCGGCGGACCAAAGGGTCCCGGGTTCGATTCCAGTCAAGGGCACGTATCTCGGTGGCAGGTTCCTCCCTGGCCCGGGTGCCGGTGGGGGCGTGTGCAGGAGGCAACCCATCGATGTGTCTCTCTCACATCGATGTTTCTCTCTCTGTCTCTCCCCTTCCCACTCTGTCTAAAAATCAATGGAAAATATCCCTGGGCGGGGATTTTAAAAAGAACAAATAGTAAGAATGATTAGCAAGTCTGCGAAGTATGGGGTGGTCTGGGGGTAGTTGGTCCTTCTGTGGCCCAGGTCTGGCAGGAGACCTGGATGTGGGGCGTCAGCGTGGGGGGTGTGGGGCCCTCCTGCCACCCCTCCACCCGCCACCATCGGCCGTTGCCTGGGACCCTGGGAGAGCCCGAGAGAGCGCCTCCCTCCGTCCCTCCGGCCTGGTCTTCCCTGGGCACTTAAGGAGGGCATTCTTCCTTCGGCCCCCAGTGGCTTCAGTCGTCCGTTGGACCAAGCCTCTGCGGGGTCTAGCCCTGCCCCCGAGCCGGCGCTGTCCCCCCCGCCCTGTGCCCAGGGCTCTGGCCTCATGACCGCCCCCTGCCCTCCAAGCTCCAGGCTCCTTCTGACCTGGTCCCTCTTGCTGCTCTCACTGTGGGACCCAGAGCCCTCGACGGCTGAGCACCCCCCGCAGGGAGCTGGCTGACACTGTCCGGTGCCTTCTTTGTCCTCAGAGGGTGCGAGATGCACTGTGCAATCCAGCTTCGGGGTCCCCCCCCCCCCCCGTCCCTCTGAGCTGCGAGGATGGGGACCATTCTTGCTGGCTCGCCTCGCTGAGCCGCTGTCGTCCGTCGGAGCTGTTCAGGGGATCCCGGTGGGCACATGTGTGTTGAGGAAGGAAAGAGGCAGAGGGGGTTGATGTACATGCGTCCCACACCCCTGGCGGCCTCGCGCACTCAGCCCCCGAACTGACCGCCTGGGGGAGCGGTCCCGGTCCCGCGGCCTGACAGTGGCCCGTGGCCCGTGACCCGCCGCCGCCCCGGTTCCGTGCGGGGCGTACAGCCATGTGCCCAGAGGTGTCCTTCCGGGAAGTGGTTTAGTTCTCGATGGAAACGTTCGCCCCAGGCTGGACGCGGACTCCGGCCCTCGTGGGAAGGGGCTCCTGGGGACGCAGCTCAGACATGCGTGTCCGTGGCAGTGCGTCCCGTGGCTGGTCACGGGCAGGAGCTCCGGGGCGGCTCCCGCTCAGCCACGCTCTGCCAGCAGGTGAGCCCACTTCCCCACGGGGCGCGTCTGCCGCCAGCTCGCCCGTCCCTGGGGCGACGGCGGAGGGAGAGGCCACGGGGTCCCGGTGAGGGGCGTGGGGCGCGGGGCGCGGGTAGGTCTGAGGGCGCCCTTCGGCGTGCAGAGCAATGCGCCATTCCACTGCACAGAACGGCGGTCCCTCCCTGACTACTCCTCCCGGTCCTCAGGCTCCGGATCGGAGCACCTCAGGCCGCAGGGGTTTAGAGAAGGACGTGGCTCACTATTGAGAAAGGCCACGTCGTCCCCTAGTTAGTGAAACGGGTTTATGACGCCTTCCCCGTCCCTCGGGCACCACGTGGAACGTGCCTCAGCCTCCGTGACGCTCCCACGTGGCCGTGGTCGGGCGCACACGAGGTTCTGCGAGAGAAGGCGGCCTGCGCAGGGCGCGGGAAGCTGCTTTTAGCGGACGGGCACCGTTCTGCCCCCGAGTCCCTCATCCATGTGCCCACCGGGACCCCCTAACCCAGGGGTGGGCAAGCTTGTTGACTCGAGGGCCACCATGGGTTCTTAAACTGGACCGGAGGGCCGGAACAAAGGCATGGATGGAGTGTTTGTGTGAACTAATATAAATTCAAAGTAAAGGAGCGGAGGGGAGAGCAAGAGAACCCTCCGCCCTTTTGGCTCCGCGGGCCGGATAGAACAGCCGAACGGGCCGGATCCGGCCCGCGGGCCGTAGTTTGCCCACGGCTGGTCCAAACCCAGCCCCAGGGCGGGCGGTGCCGGGTCGCCCAGAGGCAGAGCCGCCTGGCCCCCACCCCCCGGGCTGGGCTTCGGGCTGCGTGGGCCCAGGCCACGACCTGCGGCCGCCCCGTCCCGCCTGCTGACCGCCTCCTCCCGCAGGGGACAAGTGCCTGCCGGACGCGCCCTACGACGGCGGCAGCGGCTACGAGAAGGAGAACGAGCTGATGCAGACGCACGTGATGGACCAGGCCATCAACAACGCCATCAGCTACCTGGGCGCCGAGTCCCTGCGCCCGCTGGTGCAGACGCCCCCGGGCGGGGCCGACGGGGGCCCGGTGCTCAGCCCCCTGTACCCGCTGCACAAGCCGCCGGGCGAGGGCGCCGCGCGGGCCGGGCTGTCGGCACAGGACAGCGCCGTGGAGAACCTGCTGCTGCTGTGCAAGGCCAAGTCCCTGTCCTCCGAGCGGGAGGCCTCGCCCAGCCACAGCGGCCACGACTCCACCGACACGGAGAGCAACGAGGAGCCCCGGGCCGGCCTCCTCTACCTCAACCACGGCGCCCACGCCCGCAACGGGCTGGCCATCAAGGAGGAGCTGCCGGCCTACGAGGTGCTGCGGGCCGCCTCCGAGGGCGGGCAGGACGCCCTGCGCGTGGTGGGCGCGGGCGGGGAGCCCCTCAAGGCCTACAAGTGCGAACACTGCCGCGTGCTGTTCCTCGACCACGTCATGTACACCATCCACATGGGCTGCCACGGCTTCCGCGACCCCTTCGAGTGCAACATGTGCGGGTACCACAGCCAGGACAGGTACGAGTTCTCCTCCCACATCACGCGGGGCGAGCACCGCTACCACCTGAGCTAAGCGCTCCCGAGCGGCCGGGGCCCCCGCGCAGCGCCTGGCCGCCCGATGCCCGCAGCGTGGACGGACCGGCCAGACGTGGCCTCGCACGTCCGGGGGGGGGGGTGTCCTCGTCTGTGTGTTCCTGTTTTTTATAACTTGGTTGGGAATTGGATCTGTGGGAGGCAGCGATGGCGTGTCTGTCGCACGTCGCGCGGTGACGTGTCTCTCTGTCCCTCCCCCCGCCCCCCCCCTTCTCTCTCTCCAAAAAAATCCATCGGAATAATACCCTCGGGTGAGGATTAACCAAAAAAAAAAAGGACGGAGCCCACGGAGATGGCCTCCACGCCAGGGGACTCTGCACAGCACGGCGTGGCGTGTCGGAGCTGGCCACAGCCCCACGGACACCGTGTGGACGGCACACCGCCCCCCGCCGTCCTCCACGCGAGAGCCTCCGTGGACCCCGTGCGCTGCGCGGTCCCGGGCCCTGTGCCCACCGGCCCCCGCGCAGGCGCTCGGCAGGAGTTGCTTTTCCCAGAGGCCTCAGAGGAGACTGACCCAGAACTGGACCCAGCCCCCCTTGCTAAAATGCTTCCCCCGCTCTCACTGCCTTTTCCAGACGAGGGACTGTCTCCTGACACCCTCCTTGTTGGGGTTTACACCGTAACGCCGCCTCCTCTCGGGATCGTTGTATTTAATAAGGGATCCCAGGGTGACGGCGGGGATTAACTTACGTCTGGCAGGTGGCCAGTCTCAGGCTTCAAGCCCTCAGCCAGGGAGTCGGCCCTGCATGCCCTCCGCCTCTTCCTTCTGGGGCTTGTCCTGCTGTGGGAGGGTGTGGGGGTGTCTCGGCTTCCTACCCGCTCCCTGGGTTTAAAATAAACGTCAGACGGCCCGGCCGGCGTGGCTCAGCGGTTGAGCGCTGACCTATGAACCATGAGGTCACGGTTGGATTCCCGGTCAGGGCACGGGCCTGGGTTGCAGGCTCGATCAACAGTGTGGGGCGTGCAGGAGGCAGCCCATCCAGAATTCTCATCACTGATGTCTCTCTCTCTCTCTCTCTCTCTCTCTCTCTCTCTCTCTCTCTCTCTCTCTCTCTCTCTCTCTCTCCCTTCCTCTCTGACATCAATAAGAATATATTTTAAAAAAATAAATAAACCCCAGGGGAAGGAGGGTTGCAAGCCACAGACCAGACTGTTGGTTATGAGGAGAATTCGCCATTCGGCCTCACTGGCCTCCCCCGGCCCAGCTTCCCTGGTGCAGAAAGCCTGCACCTGCCCCTGGCCAGGTCCCCCCTGTCCCGTGGAGCTGAGCGGGGGCCTGTCCTCGCTGGACGGCACTCGGGAGAAGGGTGGGATCGTGGCTTTAACAGTGAAGGGCTGTCCCAGCCCCAGTCGCTTTGGGTACCAGCCTGTCCCACGTCCAGCGTGAACACAGCCGCATCATGAAACCGGAGTGTTCCCTGGGAAACAGCTACTGGGACGGAGCTGCGAGTCTGCTTTGTTTTATTTTGTTTTCCTGTTTGTGCTTCTTTTCCTCGGTTGGTGGCGATGACATTGTCACTCTGATAGCAAAACATTGTCTTCTTCTCCGCAAAACAAGAATGAGGTGAAAGGTGAGATGAGATGGCCCGGCAGCCAGGCCAGGAAGCGGGTGACTTCCTCTCGCCTCGCGCCTCGGGTCCCAGCAGCAACAGAGGAACAGCTCTCCCTAAACCCTCCCACCTCAGCCTCCTTAGCTGTGGGGTGGGGTATGGGGTGTTTTACTTTAAAATGAACCCAAAGCAGGTGGACTTCAGAAGCTCGCGTGCGGTGGGCACCCTGTGCTCGCTGGGGATGTGAGCAGAGTCAATTGGCAACATTGTTGCAGGGACTTTCAATAGGCAACATTGTTGCAGGGACTTTCAATTGGCAACATTGTTGCAGGGACTTCCTGATACACTTCCCGGATGCGCTGTGTGGCCCGTCAGGCCCCCTAGCGTGTGCCCCGTGCATCCAGGGTCCGCAGCCGCCCGCTGGCAGCTGCACTTACCGGACTGGAGTGGGGAAACTGGGGTCTCCGCCCTGCCTCCGCGGCGATGTTAAATTATCCCGGCGGGTGGGCCCTGGAGGACCAGCGTCCCTTTTGTACACTTTTTGAGACGCCTCTTGTGTAGTCATAGAACAAATAAACGCAGGAATACTGTTTGCCTCATCATGAAGTCCGCCTTGTCTAAGGGGAGGCGCTGCATGTGGCGATCCCTGCGGACGCCCTCCCAGGCAGCCTGCGTGCAGCCAAGCGGGTGGTGTTCCCAGCCTGCTGAGCGCCTCCTGCCCACTGTGCTGGGCATGGTGCCACGGGTGTGCGTCACAGGGTGGGGCCAGGTGGCGGGCAACCAGAAGTACATCCGGCCCCGCACAGCCCACCGTGGCGCACTCCGGAGCGGCGGGCCCACGGCCAGGGGCACAGAGGACAGTGACCAGTGCAGTGCCTGCCCCCGGGGGCTTCCCTCTCAGCCAGGGCCCGGTGCCCAAGGGCTGGCTCCACCCCAGAAGGGCATGACCTCAAACACACGGTGGGGGCAAATCCCCCCTTTTGGGTTCAGGCGTCATGTGGGTTCAGATCCAGAAATAAGGGGAGGTGAGCAAGTGTAGTGTACACGGCACAACATTGGATCCAGATGGTGTGAAACTCTCATGAACCTTGGACTCCCGCCTGCGGAGCCGTGAGAATAAATGTCTGGTCAGTAAGCTGCCGGGTGGTCTCTGATGGTTGTTACAGCGGCCCCAGGGGACGGGGACAGAGCTCAGTGAGCGCCTGCCGCCCCAGCATCTAGTTCAGATGGTCCGACCATTGTACCCGGAGGATCCATGAGGCCTTGACCCCAAGCTTCAGCCCCCACACAGGCCGTCACTAGGAAAGGGGGGGGGGCAGAGGGTTGGAAGAGGAGCTGGTGGCGTTTAGCAGTGGCGAGAGGATACAGACTTGAGAGTCACGGCCCCGGGGTCACGGCCGGGGAGGCTGTGACAGGTGTGGGGGGTGCAGAGGACAGAGGGGCGGGCGGCAGGCGACCTGGAGCAGCAGAGGCAGGAGCCCCCAGAGCTCAGGAAGTGTCGCGGGGAGGGGGGAGAGGCTGAGAAGAAGCCACTGGCGGGGCATCCGGGACACTTGCCGAGCCATTTGGGGAGGGACTCCAGGGAGGGAGCCAGAGGGGGCCAAGGTCATGGTGGGCGGGTGGGCCGGCGGGAGAGAAGCTGTGGAGGAAAAGGGGAACTTGCCTCACCGGGGCCCAGGCCTCAGCGTGGACCTGCTGCTTCAGAAATGCCAGCTTCCGGTCGCATGGCCCTGGAGAGGAAGGTGACAGCTCTCTGTGAAGTCCCCTTGCTGTTTCCACTCTGGGGCCAGGCCGGGGACAGGGCAAGGCCACATCCTGAGCTCTGTCCCCTGCGTGGCCCTCGCCCATCGGGGCCAGTGGGCACCTGGGTCTGGGGGTCTGCTCCTCCCCTCCCTGCTCTGGGGCCATCCCCACCCCCGTCGCCCAGCAGATGGGTGGAAGGCCAGAAAGCAGACACACCCACCACGGTCCCCACACAGGACTGGGCCCAGCGGCTCGGGGCGGGGATTTGCATAAAGGGGATAATTTGGTACCAACGCAGTCCCCACCGCGCTCGGCATGGATCGGGGCGCAGCTGACGAGTCTCACTTCCCTTTTCCCATGTGCTGTGGGACCAGCCGAGGTGGCGCTGGGCGTGTGAATTTTCCAGAGAGGTTCTGCTCCCCCCGAACCAGCCAGGCCGCCCCGCCCACTTCATGGCCCGTTCGGGGGGGCCCCTGGGACTCAGGTTCACGCTCCCAGGCCCCTCCCTGGCTCGTTCTGATTCCCGTGGTCACCAAGCTGTGCCCTCCCCACTAGGGACGCCCCGATAGCTCGGCTCGGGACCACGGGGGTGGGGGGGGAGGGGCAGGCTGTGCGAAGGCCGCTCACTAGGCCTCCAGGGCCTGTCACCACCTGCGACACCTCAGCTGCCACAACCGCACCTGCGGGACCTTCCTCACGCCACGTCCCCGGCTTCCTGTGGCGAGGGCGGGCCCAGCCCACAGTGAGGGCCGGGTTTCAGGGTCCTCCGCCCTCAGGGCACCACCCTTCACAGAACCTGCCTGGGCCCCCACCCACACCCCGCTCCCACCCCTTTAAGCCACCCGATTCCTTTTACAATGGATGTGAGCTTCCCCAGGGGAAATAACC